>NW_024802939.1:2642481-2717711 GCF_019175285.1 Sceloporus undulatus | reverse complement strand
GAGAGATCTTGTAGCACTTTGAGACTCACTGGCCGAAAGGAAGAAGTTGGCAGCAGGAGCTTTGCTAGACCTCAGTCTACTTCCTCAGATGCGTTTGAATATAGTAATAATAATAATAATAATAATAATGTAGAGAGAGATCTTGTAGCATCTTTGAGGCTCACCTGAAAGAAAGAAATTGGCATCATGAGCTTTGCTAGGCTTCAGTCCACTTCCTCAGGTGCATTTGGTGGAGTGAGGGCCAGGGACAGACCTATTTATGCCACTGGTATGTGAGGATGTCAATACAAATTACAAATCCTTTGTGTATGGAAATGAAGTTACCGGGTCCAGTTTTAAGGATGTTCGATGGTCAGTGCACATAGGAAACTGGTCTATCATTTACTTCATTTCATTTGTATGATACGTTTCCTCCCAGAAGGGACCCAAGGTGGCTCACAGATGAACAACAACAACAACAACAACAACAACAACAACACTCTTGAAAAAGCACACTACAGTACTTTTAAGGTCTAGGGTACACATTGCACCATTTTTTTATAGGCACTTAGTCTAATAAATGCATCTGAGGAATTCAAAGTTAAGTCTGTAGAAACAGTCTTTGAGAGAAATCTTGTAGCACCTTTGAGACTCAGAGAAAGAAAGAAGTTGGCAGTATGACCAAATGCATCTAAGAAAGTAGACTTAAAAGTCTGCAAAAGCTCAGCTGCCAACTTCTTTCTTTCAGTGAATTTCAAAGGCGCTACAAGATCTCTCTACAACAAAATGTAAAAAAGGGTTAAAGTCATCTATATGATAGCCCTGTTTCAGTATTTGAAGAGGTGTCATATTGAGGAAGGAGCAAGCTTGTTTTCTGCTGCTCCAGAGACTAGAACAATGGATGCAAGCTCCAGGAAAAGAGATTCCAGCTCAACATTAGGAGGAACTTCCTGACAGTGAGAGCTTTTTGACAGTGGAAAAATGCTGCCTTGGAGCATGGTGGAGTCTCCTTCTTTGGAGATCTTTAAACAGAGGCTGTCAACGGGGATACTTTGATTGTGAGTTCCTGCATGGCAGGGGTTGGACTGGATGGCCCTTGAAGCCTCTTTCAACTCAATGATTTTGTCTAAAAGCAGAATTCAGTTGCTGTGTTAGTTTTTAGAATTGTTATACAGAGAGATCTTGTAGTCACCTTTGAGGCTCAGAGAAAGAAAGAAGTTGGCAGTATGACCAAATGCATCTAAGAAAGTAGACTTTCAACTAAAAGCAGTATGAAATTACATTGAAAAATATACAAATGTTAAAAAGCATGACTGAAATATACGTGCTTCATAAAAACCACTATGGCATAGTTATACAGTCAGTCTTCTGTATCCATGGATTTTTTTATCCACAGATTCAAGTGTGCCTGGTTTGAAAATAGTTTTTTAAACATTTTATGCAAGGGAGACCATTTTACTAAGCCATTGTGTTTAATGGGACTTGAGCATCCACCAATTTTGTTATCCATGGGGGTCCTGGAAGCAAACCCCAGCAGATAAAACCAAGGGACCACTGTATATTAAACAATTATTATTATTATTTATTTGTAGTAGTAGTAGTAGTAGTAGTACTAGTTGTTGTTGTTGCCTTCAAGTTGCTTCTGACTCATGGTCACCCTAAGATGACCCTATCATGGGATTTCCTTGGCAAGTTTCTTCAGAAGGGGTTTTTGCCATTGCTATCCTCTGAGGCTGAGAGAGTGTGACTTGCCAAAGGTCACCCAGTGGGTTTACATGGCTGAGCCAGAATTCAAACCCTGATCTCCAGCAGAATTATTAATCTTGGGTCTAAACAGTCCTGGGATCTAAATTCAACAGATGTAGCTTTTGCATCAGATCTTTTTGGTGTAGAACATTGCACCAGTTAAATTCTTCTTTGTTCCGCATCTGTGAAACCCAAGTATCTGTATTGCAACAGCAGCAAAGGTGGCAACTAGGGCCAGCCTGACAGGTGGGGGTGGCCTGAGTGTTTGACCTGGGTTTCAAGCTGAAGAGATAGCAGGGCTGAGCTTAGTGTTTGCTGAGAGTAGCATCTGCAAGTAAGCTGGTACTAAAATAAATAAATAAATAAATAAATAAATAATCTTTATGCTAATATGTGCAGCAAACTACTTCTACAAGTGGCTTGAGTCCCAAGTACAAAAATGAACTTCTGCCAATTCTCTTTAAAGTATATTTCTTTTTAATTTTCCAGCTTAGTGTCATAAAAATCAACACCACACAACTTTATTGTATCTTTCTTCTTTTATTTGTTTTGGTTTTTGCAGTTTTGCACAGATCACACAAGTTGATAATGGGAGTTGGGCTCAAAAGATGCTCCTGCCCTCCTGTGCGTTATATAGCCTAGGGTCAGCTCTGGCGGCTGGGAAACCTATAAATTGAAGGCTAATTAATCCAAATTAATTTCCTAATTTCCAAATCACCTTGCTCTGCTCACAGTCTAGTTCTGTGGTTCTTAATGGTTGTTGTTTTTGTTGTTGTTGTTCACAGGTCCCTTTAAGAATCTGCTCCTCAGAAAAATGCATATAAACACATGCAGTCAAAAATGGCATATATTTTATTTTATAGTTGGAAATTTGTTTTGTTCGTACAGTCTAGTTTGGAAACAGTTAATTCCTCTGATGTTCAATTCCTATGTTGGTTTTGTGTCATGGGGATTGTTTTTCACACATGGAGGACACCGATTAGGAAAAAGTACTGCAGAATGATCTGCTATATGTGGTGTCAACCCAAAGAAAAGTGTTTCAACATACAGATGGGGTTTTCCAAGTACAGATGTTTTTTAACCATTATAATCTGTCACTTAACATGAGTAGCTTCTTTCATTCTTACTCAAGCTTTTGGACTGGGATGAATTAAATCATATAATTGGCTTAGTGTCTCAGGGGTAAGGAAAAGCTGGCTCTGGCAGCCCATTCAGGTTTTGTATCTATATGTATCATTCAGTTATGGCTACAGCAAAAGGAATATTCAAAAGACAACATTTTTTAGGGCTGGGTTAAAGAAAATATACCACCACCCCAGGTGTTTTGGCAGTACAGTAACTTGTAGTATCTTGTCTGTCTGTAAACAGAGGAAGAGTAAATCTGAACCAAAAATGATCCATTCCATAGTGCACCACTAGTTCTTCCTGTATCTGAGAATGATCTGTGTGACTGGTTGCCAGGACTATGTCAACCTGTTTGTCATATCATGTCATGTCATGTTCCCATCCATTTTAAAATCATCCTGAGTGCTGATACTAATTTTAGATTGATATATATTTATACAAATTAATGTAGTGCAAAACAGCTGTTGCAGTTTGTGCTTTCTGTGGGACATGGATACCTCTGTTGGATGATTTGCAGAATAGAATTGATGTGAAAGGGAATGAGAGGAGGCAAAGTTGTAGCTGTGGGCTACTATGTTATAACATCAAGTTTGCAGTTGTGTACCCAGTTTTCTTTGAATTCCTTTGAAAAAGCCCTTTTGAAGGAGTACAGGCGATGTTCAATAGCCTTTCATGATCTGTGCTGTCAAAGGCTTTGCTGTAGTCTATAAAGCACATGCTGATTTTCTTTTGAAATTCCCTGGTGCGCTCCTTCAGCCATCGTATGTTTGCAATGTGGTCCCTTATGCCTTTTCCTTTCCTGATAGTGTTGATGAGGAATCTATACTCAAGACAAGAGGCTACTGTCAGAACAGAACATGGAGAAACAGAATGGTTCCCAATTGGCAAAGGAGTCAGACAAGGCTGCATCTTATCACCCTACTTGTTCAATTTATATGCAGAACATATTGTAAGAAAAGCAGGCTTGGATACAGAAGAAGGAGTAAAAATAGGAGGAAGGAATATCAAGAATCTGAGATACGTAGTTGACACCATAATACTAGCAGAAAACCTCAAAGACCTGGAACAACTACTAAGAAAGATCAAGCAAGAAAGTGCAAAGGCTGGCCTATTGTTGAACATAAAGAAAACAAAAATAATGACCCCAGAGATCCTACAAAAAATTGATTAGACAATGAAGAAATAGAAATATTAAAAGAATTCTCATACCTGGGATCAAATATTGATATAAATGGAGACTGCAGCCAGAAAATCAGAAGAAGATTAAGAATGGGAAGGACAGCTATGAAAGAACTAGAGAAGATCCTAATATACAAGGATATACAAGTGAGCACAAATGTTAGAACTGTATAAGCCATTGTATTCCCTGTTGCCATGTATGGATCTGAGAGCTGGACAGCGAAGAAGGAGGATAGGAGGAAAATCAGCTCATTCGAAATGTGATGCTGGAGAAGAGTGCAAAGGATTTCATGGATAGCCAAAAAGACAAACAAATGGGTCCTGGAGCAGAAATCTCCCTGGAAGCCAAGATGACAAAACTCAGGTTGTCGTACTTTGGACACATCATGAGAAGGCATGAATAACTGGAAAACACAGTAATGCTAGGAAACGTAGAGGGAGGTAGAAAGAGAGGAAGGCCACATACAAGATGGATGGAGTCTGTTGAAGAGATCATGAGTATGAGTTTGCAGGAGTTGAACAGAGCAGTGGAGAATAGAGGGTCTTGGACAGGGGTAGGCAACCTTTTTGAGCCGGGGGCTGGATTGCTGTCCCTCAGACAACTGGGAGACCGAAGTCAAAAAATAATTAATTAATTAATTTAAAAAAAATTTAAATATATAAATAAACTGGACAAATGTAGGACAAAATTTTCAAATGGAGGACACTTTGTTTTAAAAAAAAATGGAGGACATGTGAAAAAAATTACTGATTTTTAAAAAAATGTTAATATAAATACATGTTTCTGAGGCTTCTATAGACAATTGCCCCCCAAAGGCCCCGGCGGCAATCGGCGGCAGGACTGAGCTGGGGCCGGTCCCAAGGCCTCGCCGGGCCGGATCCGGCCCGCAGGCCGCAGGTTGCCTACCCCTGGTCTTGGAGATGTCTCATCAGCAGGGTCGCCAAGGGTTGAGATCGACTTGAAGGAAGTTAACGACAAACAGGCAATGTGCTGTATAGGATTGTGGTCTTAGAAGTATTAAATATCTTGTATTTAAGTGCTACCATAGTCACCCTAAGCAATTAGGATTTGCAGTATATGAAATTCTATACAGGTGAATAGGCAAGCTAGCAGAAGAGAGAGGAAATGCTCTTTCTCTTCTTTACATCCTGCATAGAAACCTAGTGAGATTTTATAAGGAAGACCCCTCCCTTTGCCAGCATGGAAGTGAAGAGGATCTGTGTCTTTCCTTTATTAATAAAGTTCTTTTCAGGCTAGTAACTTTGGGGAGTTTTGTGCAGGATCCCTTTGGAGTAATATTTAAAAAAAAAGCTTTGACTTAAGCAAAAAGTATGGCTTCTGTGGTGCTGATTCTTTTGTCCATTTTTGAAAGTCAAGCTGTTATAGAGAGTTAACTGTGAGTTTAATAAATTTTTTCATCTGTGCAAGGATAACAGAGAAGTGTTCCTTTTATTTAATATTTGTCTTAGAAATTCTGGGCAAAAGGTCAGTTGTGATGTATGCTTGATCCATGTTCCCAGAGAGATTGCTGATAGATCAGCCCCGGCACAAGGAACATGCTGGGCTGCTTACAGTATTTGTATAAATATGAATTCAGCAGCAGTGCCTCTCACTCCACTTTCTAACAAAAGCCTCATTGAGACACATAGCAGGAATACTTCTGAAGTTTACAAGGCGTCATTTTTGATTCTAGAATGGTGCCAAATTATTTCAAAAGGCTGGGGAAATCAACCCTGGAAAATGTGATAATAGCATGGTGTTCATACTGGCATATTGTTCTTTGCTTATTCTTGGACTGAAACGAATTTAGAATTATAAGTTAAGAAAGTTAATTTTCCAGTTATAATTGCATACAGAAATGGACACCAGACATTAATTAGCATTGATACATGCCCACATATATTAATGTGCCCAGTATAGCAGGACAGAGGGAGCAAATGCACATATTTAGATACTTCTAAGCCTAATATTGGTAAGACAAGTAGCAGCAACATGAAATGTCCAGTTAACCTGAGATGCTGTTTTGAAATCATGTCCATTTAAAAGTTGTGGTAGACATTTTTGAAAATTGATTTTAATGTCATAGTTAAGAAAATAATATCTAATGTAAATCTTTAATGAACAAGAGTGTCTGGAAGGGGTCACAGTCCTCAGTCAACCTCGAAAATAAACTGAATGAAGTTCTCAGAATCCTAGAATTCTTCCATAGTTTTAGCATAAAGCATAAATGTCACTTTCAAGAAAGGATAAAGGAATAACAAGGTACATCTGTATACTCCTGATATTATTTCTGTGACTCCTACGAATCTGTTTTAGCATAGATCAGAGAAGGGACCACTGGCATGCAGCCTCGAGATATTTCCCATGTGATCTGCAAATTACTTCTACTGTTATCTCTGCTTAGTGATTGAAAATAAGAAATAGAAAGGTTTGAAGAAACTGGGAAGTTATTGCTTGGCAGTGGGCCTGTATTCTGAGGTTTAGGAAGCTATTGTACAAGTATAGTTTTTAGAGCTTGGGATATAATAGTTTGCATGATTATTTAGAACAGTGGTCCCCAACCTTCCTAATGCCGCGACCCCTTAATACAGTTCCTCATGTTGTGGTGACCCAAACCCATTAAATTATTTTCATTGCTACTTCATAACTGTAATTAAATAGGTGTTTTCCAATGGTCTTAGGCGACCCCCATGAAAGAGTCATTTGACCCCCAAAGGGGTCCTGACCCACAGGTTGGGAACCACTGATTTAGAAGTAAACTCTGCTGAACTCAGTGAGTCTTACATTTGACTGGACATACATAGAATTGTACAGTCCTCACAGGAAAAGATAACTCTAGTGACTGATGGGTAATAGGATGTGCTCAGGGAAAGTGTGAATTCAAGACTTGACCAAGAAATATGTGGAAGGAAATGGAGTGAGGGAAATGCTTTGGCAGTGGGAATGTAGATCGGTGGTAAAGCACATGCAGAAGGGCCCAGATTCAATACCTGGTTCATGTGAGATTTATATTCCCTCTAACATTTCATAAATGAAAAATGGGACATGTGTGGCCAACCAAGCTCAGAATGTGGTCAAAATGACAAAAGTCATTAATGATGAAGAGCGTATGAGGCACCAAAGTATTGGCAGAAAACATCACTTGGAACTTGGAACAGTTATTAAAGAAGGTCAAAGAAGAAAGTGCAAAGGCAGGCTTAATGCTCAAACAACTACACCATGCTAGCCCACATCAAATCCCCAGAGATTAAACAAGGGGCTTTCAGTCTTTAGCATGCTCTTGCTTTTCTTTTTCTCCCTGTGCTTTAATCTGTTCCAAACCACAGACTGTGTTTGTACATGTACATATACCTTTGTTTGCAACAACTTTCCTGATGTTGTGATGGCTAATTCATTTAAATACAAGGGGACATCCCTAACTTTCTTCTAACTATGGTTTCCCATTGAACGAATACTGACCAACAGTTCTGGGCTATTTACTGAGTTATAACAATGAAGGTGGTTAGTCAGCATGGGTAACACCAATTAGAGATCAACTGTCTCTTGTTTGTGAAATGAAGTGCCTTTACTAGTTATAAAGCTCTTTCTATGATCCATTGTTGGCTTTGCAAAATGTTGCTGTCGTGTAAGTTCATCAACTTCTAAAGAATTGCAAAGGATAACATGAGGGATGATCTTGATGACAGAACTTCAAGAAGTATACCTTAAGGCAACCTTCCCCAATTAGTGAATTCCCAGTGTGTTGGATTATAAATCCAAAGATTCCTGTCCATTGGGCATGCTCACTGGGCTGATGGAATTGAAGCACAAAACAGCTGGATGTCACCAGGCTGTACAGCAGTTCTTTAAAAAGTACGGCTATTGCTTACATCCAGCTTAATGACAAAAGATAAATCCAATAGCATATGACAATGGGACTGTCTCCCCATTTTGTCTTCGTTGTGGTTCCCGAAAATCTACTTTAGAGGGTTTCCAACCAACTGGAAGATACCCAGGGGACTGCAGGAGAGAGGGAGGATTGTCAGTCCCTCCTGGTTCTTTTACTGGTAGGAATGTTGTTTCCAGTGGAACTTCACCTGCTTGACTGGAGTTTCCAGCATCCTTAAGTCTGATAAGCATATTTTCCAAAGGTTCCATATATATGCTTTACAGGGTAGTCTTATACAAGACCTGTATGTTGACCTGTTTCCATTTGTTTTATTTGGTTTTTTTTGTTTTTTTTTTTGGATTGAGACTCTTGCTGTGTATACTCATGCTCTTGAAAACTCAAGAGCATAAGGGTATTGCGATAAAAAATACATGTGGAACTACTTTGCTGAATTCCAGCCTAAATCTAGATCATGTTCCCAATCTCCTGGAACTGAGATGTGTATATTACCAGACAGACTACAGTGTGGAATGCTCTTTGGCAGATTGTGCCAATGAGAAACAGAGGGAAAGATTTTTTTTCCAACAGCTTTTCCCCCTTTTTTTTAAGCTGCCATCTTTGTTGGCAGCTGTTATGGAATGTACTTTAAATAACTGAAATGCTTGTTATTCCAGAAGACTGTATGTTAGGATCATTATTAAACATTGCCCCCAGAACTCCAAGTGACTTAGTTAAGGTGAAACAGCTCTAGTCTTACTGTCTCATCTTGAATAACTAAGGTGAAGTAAAGGTGGGAAGAGACCTACACCCCTTGGTTTTTTTCTTCTATACTAACCATTCTGTGCCTACATATGCCACAGATCATGGAGGTCAAATGTTTCTGGATTGTTCTTCTATGTTTCTTCCAACACTTACAGACTACGTAATTATAGCACTATGATTCCATTTAAACTCCATGGCAACATCCTAGGGAATCCAACTGCTTGTACTTTAGGCAGGGGTATTTAGACTTATCAGCCATAGAGTTCTAACACCTCCCCAAATGACAAACCCTAGGATTTCCTAGGATGCAGCCATGGCAATTAAATTGGAATCATAGCGTTATAATTATCCAAAATGAAAGGGACCCTGATTTATGATGACTTCCCACCCACCTAATAAAGTAAAATTGCAGCACAAACCTGTTCAGTGTAGATAGATCTCTGGAAAGCAGAGAAGCCTATGGAAGCTTTTAAGGCAATTGCGCCATCAATTACATTTTTCCTTTACCCTTGTTTATTAAAGGATAAAATCTGTGAAAAGTTCCCCATGGGATACAGAATCTGTTTATTGTTGAGGGACACATTATTTATTTTCTTTCATAACTCTGTTATTTTGAAACTTATGAGAAAACTTTGGGGGGGGGATTTTAGCCCTGGGGAAGGGCATTATTAGATAATATAACACTGTATTATTGTCTGGAGCTACAATTTTAATTTTGCCTACAGGTGTTTGCTCCTGAGAATGGATGCAACTGCATGTGGTTATCTCTGCCCGTCAACCATTCTCAGTATTTCTTTGAAGTACCACAGGGGAAACAGCACCGAACAGCTCCTTGATTTTTCCACAACAATTTAAAACAAATTGTTAATGGTCACGTTCAAATTGTCTTATCTGGTTTTCTTCTCTTTCAGGGCCAGTTTTGTGACTATTGTAATGCTGCTGATCCAAAGAAAGCGCACCCGATAACCAGTGCTATAGATGGGACAGAGCGCTGGTGGCAAAGTCCATCTCTCTCGTTAGGTTTGAAGTATGATGAAGTTAATGTTACTTTAGATCTAGGACAGGTAAGTGTCCTAGCTTTCTTCTCTCCATGGTGTTGATTATGACCATTTTCTTTGTCTGTGGCTTATACAGTAGGTAAATTGAAAGCTGTTTTGTGTTGAAGTTGTCTTTCTGTACAAACGACATTTGATGAGGGGACATTCTAAAACAGTAAAATAACCAAGTTATATTGAAGTGAGTATAATTTCCCCAAGAATGTTGACTGGTTATTGACTTGACTGGATGAGAGCTTATCTGTTTCTGTTTTAATTTTTTAACCTCCCTTGAGTTCCAGGAGTGAGAAAAAGGCAGGTTATAAACTACAGCAATTGTATCTTAACATTTTGGTTTCATTGGACCAAAGCACAATGCGGAAATAATCCAGTTTGAGACTGTTTTAACTGCCCTGGCTCAATGCTAGGGAATTCTGGGAACTGTAGCTTGTTGTGGTGCCAGAGCTCTGACAGAGAAATTTGGCAAGTCCATTGAAAAGTATAACATCTCTTCATATCTATGTATCCTTAGATAATATCCTTCGGTAACATACCAATTAACTAATTAGGAAATTGAACAGCAAACAAGGTAGAACAGTAAGGTGTACATTAGTCAATACAAGTAGCAGACCCCCACAGGTTTACACTGAAATCCTAACTCCAAGGTGCACTGGCTATAAAGTGGGTCAGAACTAGTAATAAATCTCTTCTGCTGGCAGAAATTTCTGTCTTATTGTAGAAATCCATCAACAGAACAACACACCAGCATATGTATTCCAACTCTGCTGGCAGAATAGCCTAAAAGGGGCTTGAGAAGCAGAGAGGAGCTACGCTGTGTCTGATCCAAACCTCCTCCAGCCCAAGAACATAGCCATGATACTGGTTCAAAGTTAGTTGAGGGGAAGGATACTACAAAGTAATTTCTAAGATCTTCAGACTGATTTGGACTCAGCACAGCTTCTGAGGGTTTCTTACTCCCCCCAAAAAGAGGATCTCTTGGTAGAAGAACATTTTAGTTGGCATAAGGGGTTTGTGCCTAATCTTGCTCCCTATGACCACAGATCTTTAAGTTAGAATTGCACAGTTAGTCTTGCAAGAGAAAATTTTCATATTATGTAAGGCATGCTAGACCATCATAACCTCATATCCATTTGGATTCTGAAAACTTCTTGCATTTATCAGACACTCTGTATCAACTTTTACTACGCCCTTTTGAAATGAATCTGATGCACAGTTTCCAAAACAGTGCACTGAACTGTCATGCCTCTCAACTTTTACATCATGTAAAAAGTTCTGCTGGTGATACACACCCATACATATATCTGCCTGATCTGTATGATATTTCCCTTCTGTGGTGGTTAAATGGAAGGACCATATAAGAGGGCCAGACAATGTAAAGTTACTTTTAAAAACAATTAGTTATAGTTGCAGTTGGGAAGTATAGTTAGTTAATGTTACATAGTTACATCTTTTTTTAAAAAAAGAACAACATTAATTTATGTGCTTATTTTTGAAATGTAACCAAATAATTACTTGTTAGCTGCTTTATCATGTGAATGCGATTAAGTTATTGGCTTGTAAGACAAAACGCTCATGTGTAATAAGGCTGCACCTACCAGTAAACTATAAATAATAATAAAAATATAATAATATAATATAATAATATAATATAATTATATAATTATATAATATAATTCAGCCAAAAGGCTATCAGAGCAGCTTACAAATTGTTAATTAGATATTTCCCTGCCCTCAGGATTATATTCTAAAGAGACAAGACACAAAAGGAGAAGGGAATGGCAGTGGGGAAGGGGGAAAAATCCAACAGATCTTCTCTCCCTCTGATGCCTGGACCACAGCAGATGGACTGGAGGGAGGGCTCTTCTTCTTACTCTGATTAGGCTCGATGGAGCTGGCTTGCCTTTCTCTCCCTCTGGATGGTGGATGGGGGGAGGGCCTTCATCTTTCAGGCAAGGCCTGATGGAGCTGACCTGCCCTTCTCTCCCTCTGAAAGCAAAAGTAACCAAAAGTAACCCAAATTTGTTATAATGAAAGGGTAAAATTATTTTATATTTTCCTGAGATGAGACATGGGGGGCCACAGTAGGACAAGAGGATTACCTGTTGGAACCACACTAAGGTGGTGGTATTGAGAGATTTCATCAATCCACTTTTGTGGAGAGTCCTTTTACCCTTAAGATTCCTCTCTGGATCTGTCACTTGACTCTTAAGGTGACCCCAGTATTGGACAAATGGATGTATTTATTGCTATGCTGAGTTTGGTGGTGCATGCTTGATTTTCCTCATTAATTCTTAAATAAAAATAAATCTAGACCTATAAATCGATTGTGATCTTATCTATTCTTAGCCCTAGCCCTAAATGGCCCTATTTCTAACAGTCCCTCTCAAGATTTAGTCCATTCCTATCTGCCCCTTTGTTTCTGACTGGCCCTATCTGACATAAAAGTTTTGTATTCTTTCTCTTATAGCCTCCCCTTGCACATAGGCTGTGATTGGCCAACTGTACTTAGGCCATGGATGCTAATGATTTAGTGCTTCTTCACATATGTTAATAATATAAACATGCCTATGGGATTCCTGATTGGATGACTGTGAATTTAAGTTCAGCAAGACTTTCTTGAACTACCATCAAGCCTTCCATGGAAGGTTCCACCCTTACATCATCTGCCAGGGCAGGCCCTATTATTATTACAAATTCAGGCAGAAGATCTGCAGTCTCATGAAAGGGCAATCAATTGATAGTTATTTGTCACATTTTTACTGCCTTGGGCATCAAAACAGCTTAGTTGGTTTTAAGTACCATATACTTTGGTTTTAGTGGGTGGCACTATTTGCTGGTCCACCTCAAACAGCAAAATGTCTGGCCCTAGTCCTATCATCTCTCTCTGAAATAGGTCAGGGTTGACGTTAGTCAACAGTACCAGTGACTTCTACTAATTAAGTGTATTAAGTGTGTTCAAAAATAAACTTGCACTGAGATGCTGAATATTATCTATTGAATGAATGGACTGACCTCTCAGGAAAGGAAGACTGCCAATAGACTAAAAGACCTGGACTAATTTGTGTTCAATATATGATGGTTTATCCAGGAGAATATATAAAATGAATATTGTGGTTACTCTGTTCTGCAGTACAGACTGAATAGATGCAGACAGCAAATTAACTGTGACTTTTTTGTTCCATCCATTAAAGAAATGTTTAATAATTCAACTGCTTGAGTCTGAAGCATATCAGAATGATTTATGCCTGGGATTTTCTGCAACTTCAGGAGCTAACATCTACTCTGCATACAAGTTCCCCTCCTCCTTCCCCAGAGCTTGGAAAACTTTGTTTAGGGGTGGAATTTTTCAGAATTTCCCTGCCATTATGGCTACTAGAGCTTTTGGGACTTGTAGTCTACCAATAGTTTTCCTAAGATGTGGTTCCTCCTACCCAAATGTCAATCCTCCATATTCACAGATTTTTTTTTTGTCCATGGATTCAAGCATCCACAGCTTGAAAATATCCCAAAAAGATATCAGTTCCAAATAGCAAACCTTGATTTTGCCATTATGTGTAAGGGACACCATTTTACCATGCCATTATATTTAATAGGACTTGAGCATCCACAGATTTTGGTATCCACAGGAGGTCCTGGGACCAAACCCCAGTGGATAACACAGGCTCGTACTTAAATTGTGGTGAACACAATTTCAGTGACACTATCAGTCTGATCCAATGCATTTTTATCCAATTACTAATGTAACACACATATGCATACACAATGTTGATGATAACAAAAACATCAGGAGATTCAGGAAATTACTGAGGAAGAAGAGGAAGTAACATACACCTTTTTCCTGTAGTACTGAGTGCCTGTCTTATAAGTGGCTTGGAGCACTTGCATTGACTAAACCATTTGTAATCTGGCCTTGCTTGCCAGAGTCCCAGTGTGACTCTCTAGGGTGAAACAGAGGGGCACAACCACTTCCCCATGATAATATTTTCTGGTATTTCCCAGCTTTTGTACATGTTTTAAATTATAGAAATGCTCTTCTAAATGCCTAATTACTGGCAGTAAGAGCTCTGAGATATATAAAGGATTTTTCATCCCACCCTGTTGCCTTTAGCTTTTTTTTTTTTTTTTTTTAAAAAACCCAAACCAAACAAAAAAACATAGGATTCAAATGAGTCAATGAGCACATCTTTACTCAGGGGAAGAAGGAAGATGGCACACAAAGAAAAGCAAAAAGGAGATAGAGAAACGTATAATTCCTTTCATTTCTGAAAAGCCTTCCAGTAACAGATTAGCCTCTAGCCAAGGTCCACGGCATTCTACACATTCCTGACAGGTCAATGATGTTCCACTTGGCAAGCATCTCTAGGAGGTTTCTATACCATTCTCCTACCATAGGCTGCACTGTACCTTGTGACTCATACTAGCACAGCTAATGATAGATCACTTGCCCCTGAGCTTTGTCCGCCTTCTGTTTAGGTTGGCAATGTCCTCAGTTGAAAAATCACTAGGGAACTGCTGCTATACTCTGCACTAAATACTGCTAGTGGATCCCTTATAACATGAGAGAAGGCACCTGACTGTTCTCTTCCTTAGGCTTCTTCATGAGAGGCAAAGAACCTAAAAAGCTTTTCACAGGTAGATTCAAGCATGGAGCTTTTAGTCATAGTGGAGACTATTGTATGCACTATGCTCTCCTTCTTGCAAATTAGAAATTCCATCAATGTCCTCTACACCCTACCCAACATTGGAATGTGGCCTTCTAGAACTTACAGATCAGATTTGACTGTTGGATTGAAAAAGGCTCCCTACTCTTAAACAATGTGTAGGTATAGACAAAATATTATAGTATAATAATAACACTATACTAGTCTAATTTTATATTAATGCCTGCTTTTGTTTTTTATTGTATTTTTTAAAATTCTAAGCTGCTTTGTGTCCTAATTTTGGGAAAAACAAATTAATTAATTATATAAATAAATATAATAAATAAACAAACAAATAATAGAACATAAAATTAGTGTTTAACAAACTAACATATCACAGCTAATTAATCTATTAATATATCAATAATAAACCCAACAAAAATCAAAGCAGCCACAAAATATGATTAGGTTATAACCAGGCTTAGAGTGTTTAGCTATGTTATAACCAGGCTTAGGGGCAGCCTGGCCTATCCTGGACACTGAGCTACCCTGGCCTTCCTCATTACCACAGGCCTATGTTCAGATTCTCGGCATGCACATCCCACTGTGCTGCCAGGCACATCCACTGCCACAGAACAGCATATCCAGTGATGATCACATGGTTGGGTGCCTCGTTCTGACCAGAGCAAACAGGAAGTTTTAAAAATTTCGTATTAAGAGGGACATACGCAAGGTTTGGTATTGAATGGGCCAGATGTCGTCTGGTCTGTTTGCATTTCAGTTTGGCCCCTGTGCCGCCTGGACTCCCTACTGATAGGACAGGTAGGGGGGAGACCAGTTTAATTGGCTCATTTAGACAGGTCTTAGTCATATTTTGAGAGCCTATTGAAACCAGCAGGACAAATCAGTGACGGATGACTCAAAATCCATTTATTTCATCAGGTCTTTTCCATGAATGATTAAGACTTAAAACCACGAAGAGTTTCTTTCAGAGCACTAGTGACAGAGGTGCTGGGTGGCAGGGGTGGGTGGGTCGGTGGGTCCAAAATGCCTCTTTCCCTGTTGCCAGCTATTCTTGTTGCTGTACAAATTGCCTCTGCTCTACTTGCAGAGTCTGCACTGGGATTTATCCAGTTTATTCAAGTAATTGTGTCAAGCATGCTGTTTTTCATTTCTCTCATGCTAGATCAAATATGTACTGCATTGTTGGAATTCATGCACTGCATTATAAAATAGCCATTAAAATATGCACAATTAGAGGAAAGGGGTTTCAAAATCCAAAGCAAACACTTTTCAAATGCAGTGTTCCTCCTATTCTCTCTTAGTGACTCCCTTCCTTCCTTCTCTACAAATGTAGATTTTTAGAACTTTTTGAAGGACGGGAAGCTTCAGGCTTTACTTTCACATAGCTAAACACTCTGATTTGTAGACCTTTTTGTAGCGCTGCTCTGTAATGGGAACATTGCAAGTTGTCAATGTTTTCACAGAGTATAGCAGTCTCTCTGATCATGCCAGTCATTGGTGTTGCCTCTGTTTACAAATACTGAAGATCATAGTGGAAGTTACAAAAGAGGCCTGTAGCAGACAATAAAACCAGTACAGTAATCCTGGATGAAACTTCTAGAGTAAAACACTTCACCACAAAGACTTTCATCAATAGCCAGCTACAGATCCTTTCCCCTATCTTATTTTAGATTCAAACTATGTTGCTCTGATCCTCTAGTAATTCTTGTCAGTGTAGGGATGGCTTAAACTGTCAGTTTCACTTTTCTCACATTCAGTTTTGATCCATCAGTGAATGTTGGCAAGTTCTTATCAAAACCAAACAGATTTTTTTTACCCATCTGCAGCAGTACACTATTCCCAGCGTAAAGAGGATCATGTTGTATGTTTTCATGTCTTGAAGCTGATGAAGAGGAGGAGCTTGTCAGAAAAAAAGAAGTGGCAGCTCTAATTAATCTCTGCATGAATCTGCATATCAGCATTGTTGAATACACAATGATTCAAATCCAAATATTTTAGGGATAAGCATTCAAAGCATTTTACTTGGATGAATTCATTTGTTGGTTTTGCTTTCTTGTGCATTCACATTTTAAACCCCCCCCCCCCCATGTTCTTATTTATGAAGACATCTGTGAACTTAATAAAATTTTCAGTGTCCCTAAATCAGCCTCACATTCCTGAGGTCACTAAAGGAAATCTGCAGATTTTTGGACCATTAAGGAAAACTTCCTCAGCCTTCAAGCAAGATAAGCATTTTTAAAATGTCCTCAAGCAACCTGCCAGCCAAACCCTTAGTGACAGACCCAAGATAGTGCATGCAAACAAGAACAGCAATCCATAAGAGTAGGTTGTGTAGCCTGAATATCATAAAGGCACCAGATTCCATCTGATCTTGAAAGCTTAGCAGGGTCAGTACTGATTCAGTTCTTGGATGGGAGATCACTGATACCAGGTGATGTCGGCTATATTTCAGAGGAATGTACTAGCAATGCCTCCTCTAAATATTCCTTGAGAAAATCCTTGCTTTGTCTCTCTTGCCTCTCTCTGCCTCTTCTGCATTGTTACCAAAGTGCTTCCCTCTCCCCCATTTCCTTTACTTTTATTTAGCCCCAGCCTCATGAGGCTGTGTTAAGCAGTGTAATAATGGGCTTTCCCAGTATCTGGGCATCATAGCGGAGGGATATAGTCTTCTTTCCAGGTAAATAAAGGGTTAATGAAGTGTTGGATTTTAAGTTGCATTCATTGGCATAAGCATCACAGAGAAGACAATTGACTGCCAGCTGAGCAGAAGTTCTTCCCAGAAGAATTTATAAAGGACCCTAGGAAGACATGAGAAGAGAGTTGAGCAAAGAGAGAACAAAGAGGGACAACTACAGGTATCCTTGTTCCACCTAAGGGAAGCTGGTAAAGTCTGGACAAAGTCATCCAGACTCCCAGCTTCTCCCATGAACATCCAGAATCTGAATTGCATCTATATCATGAGTAGAATAGGAAGATGTTTTAGCTATATACATTAGGGAAGTGTATGTTTCTTTTTTCAAACTTGGCTGAATATGATCTAGGCTGTTGTAACGTCATAACTTTAAGTAACTGCCTGACAGATGATGCCTTCATATTGGGATATCCTTTTGATATGTGTATTACTGCTTAGAATAAAACTTCCTTTACAGACCTCCTTTTGTTCACACAGGCCTGGCTCAGTCTTGTCTTCCCCAGAGATGTGGGAGCACAGTCTCTGCAGAGTAAAAGGTAGAAAGTGTAAGTTGAAAGCACAGTAATGTCCCACTGAGTTACTGGGTCACATGAGCTAAAATCAGTGGGTGGTGGCAGCTCAGATAGATGGTCTCTAGAGATCCCATCCTATTCAGCAGAAACCAGTCCAGAGGGGATCCTAGAACACCATAGGCAGGAATATGCTTATTAAGTGTTGGGAAGCATATCCTCAGTTCCTCAAATATTCCTTTGTGTTTCTAGACAGTATTTGGGCTGTATAACCACATTCATTCATGCTTTCTAGCTTGTTTAACTTTCTTTGAGATGGAATGTGTTGCTTTTTGTTTTTTAAGGTGTACAGTTAGGATTGTGGTGATTGATTTAATGATTGTTTATAGCCACTGATTTAATGGCATCCACTTCTGAATGGGTGATGAGTTTTCAGGGGTTAAATAGGGTTACTTCTGACCATTCAGTGATACTCTTTGCTCCAGGGACATTTTGGAATCCATAGGCTTAGTTTGAAAAGATCTACTTTCATTGTGCATAGGGTTTCCAGTGTAGGGGACTGGCTATAAAGAGTTCCTTTTCTTACACTAGAAACCCTTCATGCAATTGTAACTTTTTAGTCAGCCAGTTTTGACATTGTCCCTGGACTCAACCTATTGTCTCAGTTTAGGAGTTTTGCCAGCATTCAAGGCATCAGTATTGGATGGTAGTAGTAATGGTGAAAATTGATGTTGGAAGCCAATCTGTGCACAATGTATCCTCATACAAGGAAAATTAGGGAAGATCATTCAGAACCATTCCTCCCTCTAAATAAGGGGGGAAGCAACTATGGTGAATCAAGGGCCCAATTTTCAACCCTAAGGATGCCCTGGAGCAAAATAGGCTTACAAAAACATAGTAAAATGGGCTGGAAAGGAACAGAACTGGAAAGAGATCCATGTCAGGTTTTGAATTTTTTTTATGTTGAGAGGTAAAGGGAAGTCTTTTTTTAAATGGTTAATTCCTACTCCTTGGGCCACCTTTGCCTGCCCTAAACTAGTTTGGTGACACAGGACCAAAACACACTGCAGAAATAACCCATTTTGAGACCAGTTTAACTGCCCTGGCTCAACATGTGGAGTCCTGGGAAACATAGTTTATTGTCGCCCCAGAACTCACTGACAGAGAAGGCTAACTGTCTCACAAAACTACCCTTCCCAGGATTCCCTAGCATTGAGCCAGGGCAGCTAAAGCGGTCTCAAAGCAGGTTATTTCTGCAGTGTGTTTTGGACCACAGTTTCTTTTGAGATAAATAAATACAGGATAATGATTCAATGGCACTAAATTCTGCTCTGTCTTGCTCTACTTTACTCTTGTTCTCCAAGGATTTATATTGGATTTACTTTTCCCAAATGCAGGCACAGACATGTGCGCTCTCCGATACATCTCTGTAAGCCTGAAAGGGCAGTAAAATGCTGAAAATGTGTGGGAAGAATATCCACTGAAATATTTAAAAGGGTAACAGAAA
Organism: Sceloporus undulatus; assembly: GCF_019175285.1. Lineage (NCBI taxonomy): Eukaryota > Metazoa > Chordata > Lepidosauria > Squamata > Phrynosomatidae > Sceloporus > Sceloporus undulatus. The sequence continues at coordinate 2,698,624 of NW_024802939.1, read as the reverse complement.
GAAAACTGTGAAATTAGCACTAGAGGCCATTGATTTAAACTCTAGGAAATTAATGTTAACATTTGGAAAATGTCCCAGTTAACAGAGCAATTAAGCAGTGGAATGCACTGCTAAGGGACTTGGTGAAATATTCTTCCTTACCAATTTACAAAAAAAGGTTACATAAGTATCTCTTGAATTTCATTTAAATAGTATTTATTTAATAGGTTAGATTAAATATCCTGCCAAGTCTGTTACTTGTAACTTGCCTAGTTGTATGTGGTTATAGATTGTCAAATATCAGACTGATGACAGTTTAAAATTTTGGGAGGTAGAAGAATGTTTATCTATCTGTTGCTGTAAAGTTTGCAGAATATTTTACAACTTAATTTCCTGAATACTGATTATCCAAATTCACTGCCACTCTCTTGCTATGTGTAGACAACAATCTGTCCTTACCATGCCACATCTATGGGATTAAATGGTATTAATGTGGACTTTGTGTTGCTCTTACAATAAATTCTAAGAAAATAGTACCACATTCATCTTTTGTACTGGAATTCTTTAGTCCTGAATTTTGGTGCTTTGCAGAAGATTATGAGACCAGTTTATTATTCACCATTGAACTGTTACTCCAGAAACGTAAACCCCTGTTTATCTCTAGCTAGGGTTATTGTTCTTAATGCTAAACAGAGAATAAGGGATTAATGTCAGGATATGCAGGTTAGCATAGTAAATTGTGACCGGATGAAGGTGTAGCAAATGGCAGGTGTAACCAGGATAAGGTAAGCCTGAAATTAGTACAGTAGTTAAGAGCAATTGGCCAATTTGTCCAGGTGGCTATGATAGCCGATCTGCACACTATAACTGCTTTGGAAGTTTGGGAGCATATTAGTAATGTACTGTTCTTCATGCTGCTGGAGCATAGAGGGATCTGCAGTGCTCTCCATTCTGGCAGGCTTTGCTCTCCATGATAGTACATACTGCTGGGAATGGTAATGTTGTTCATACTGAGTTAGTATGCTGATGTACTAGAAGCTATGCTATGTTTATTTTTGCTCTTTTGTACCTAGCCATTCTACTATGTTTTTTGCTTCAAGTATTTTATGACTCTGCTAAGTAAAGCTATTTTTTGTTAACATACCTCTAAGACTCTGCTGTTGTTATTTTTTACCTCAACATACACCCCAACAATCAAAGCAGTGCTTCCCAAGCTATCCAATGTGAGGAGCAAGCAAAAATGTTGGTTCAAATGTCAAGGAACAGTACCATATTTTTGTTCATAGGCCACACCTATTTCTTTCTTCCCGGGAAAACTCACCAGGGACTGGCAGCCAATTGCTTGTGGACTGGCACCAGTCTAAGGGCCACCATTTTGAGGAGTACTGGGTTAAAGCACTGCTGAGAAATCATTTGCAGGAGGAATTGGCTAATTAGGGAAAGATTTTGCATTCCCTCCTATTTGCAGGTTTCTTCCTGCAGATTAGCCCCTTCTGTAATTTGCAACTGAAAGCAGTCAGGTCTCTGCTTGCTTACAGATCAAAAAAACATTTCCCCTGTCTTATTGGTTTTTTTCCAGATCTGCATCTTGCATAAACTGTATATGGTGGAGGGGCATTGACTTGCCTCCTTTACGTTGCAATGCAGTAATTTACTTGTTTTTATCATTGATTTATGGTTTTCATCAGGGTCAAAACTCAAAGGAAAATTTTGACATCGACAGACATGATGTCCTCTGTGTTCATGGCCTTCCCTGCATGATGAAACAACCTGCCTCAGGCAAGGCTGAGAAAAGATGCACTGTAGATGAATTCAGGACCTGTTATCTTAACGGTGCAGGAAGACCTAGAATGATGGTGTAGATGGGGCAACATTTGTGTTTTGAGTCAGCCACGGGGGGGGGGGGGGGAGCCTTGACCAGTAAAGTTTATCATTGCCTATTAATAACAGACAAAAATGAAATACTACCGTATATACTCAACTATAAGTTGACGTGTATAAGTCGAGGGGAGGTTTTGGGGCCAAAATTAGGGATTTTGATATAAGCCAAGGATAAGTCGAGGGTATCTCTTGCTCCCCCTCTGCAGTGTGGCTGTCCCTTCGGAGCACATCTGGAGCATAGCCAGTCTGAGGAAGGGAGGGAAGCAAACGTTTCTCTCCCAAGCCCTTCCTCAGCCCAGCTCTCCCTCTGGGGACATCCAGAGGACAGCCAGGCTGAGGAAGGAGGGGAATCAAATGTCCCCCTCCCAGGCCTTTCCTCATCCCAGCTGACAGGACAGACAGGCTGAGGAAGGAAGGGAAGCAAAGGTTTCCCTCCCAAGCCCTTCCTTAGCCCAGCTGTTCCTTTGGGAGACAGCTGGGCTACACAAGACTCTCGAGGAGCAAAACTTATTACCGTATTGCCCCGAGTATATGTCAATTCAGTTTTTTGGGTCATTTTTGGAGCATAAATTTCTTGACTTATAGTTGAGTATATATGGTACTATGTGAGAGATTAAAATTCAAAGGTGATCTGTGTGAAATTCCTTTTGCTTTTTAAATTTCTGTTGTTTTCTTAGTTTTTAAAAAAACCAGAACAATAATGTTCCTTGAATTCTTAAGCATTTTTCCACTGATTTAAAGCAGAGTGGGTGTTCTTCAAGCTTGTGGGATTAGTTTTGTGTGATTTAGTGCTCACTGGTACTCTGACATTTTCCATTCAAGACCTAGTATGAAAGTATATATCTAGAATGAATTAACTATAACAATCAATTTCTTTCTTAAATTCAGCACTATAATTTGTTGGGTGTTTGTTGTCACTTTGTTGCTGCTGTTTTAATAATTGGCAGTTAGAAATCCTTGCTAATTTACTACAAATCATCCCATCCTTCTTCAGAAGATATGGTTCTACTTTGGTTCAGCCAAAGTTTAAAGGGGAGAACCAACGTGGCAGTGATTTGAGTATACGAGTAGGTCTTTTGAGATCGGGGTTCGATTCCCTGCTCAACCATGGAAACCCACTGAGTGACCTTAGGCAAGTCACACTGTCTCAGCCCCAGAAAACCCTGTGATAGGTTCACCTTAGGGTATCCATAAATTGGAAACAACTTGAAGGTACACAACAAGTTTAAAGGAGTCAGTCAACAGGTCAGAGATGTCTGGAAGTTCAGATTGTGATTCTAAAATCACCATGATGTATAATTTCTCCTTTCTCCCTATCTTGTAAACTATTTTTTAAGAATTTAGTTGTCATATTAGGAAGCTAACAATGATACTGTCAAAAAGAAAGCGTCATGAGAAGGAACAGCATAGTCTTGTCATATCAGATTAAAGATCTGTAACATAAGAGTGAAAAGAGGATAGTTGCTGAAAGCCAACCAGGGTTAAAAGTTCTCAAATCTGATCTTTCGTTGATAATTACGATCTAAATCTAAGTGAACTTCTGCAACTTCTCACTGCTACAAGAGACTGCAGTATTTTTTTAAAAAATGCTGTTGAGAGTGGCTGTATGTTGAGATATGAACCTCAGATCTTGTAAATAGATTCCACATTTGAACAAAAGTTTGAGGCTTTGCTTTAGTGTGGCTTTTTGCCATGTCACATTAGTCTAGTTCTTTGCATTCAACAATGATTAGCCAAATTTCACTGTGAAATTTGTATAGCAAACAGATTTTTTAAAGAAATAGTTTATTAGGCTGCTATTTAGCCTTTTTTCGATTATAAAAATAAAGCAAACACAAATGCTGATTAGTGTCCCCTCCCCCGCAAGGAATAGACAGAATATTCCCCCATCCATAAAAAGCCCTTAAGCAAATTGTATAATCCCTCAAAGACCACTATGAAAATACTTCAAGATCTATTGACAACACGGACCTAACCATTACTCATGACTTGGCAAGCCTCACAATATTATTTTTACCTCTACTTTTTATTTCATGGGTAATATGTTCTACACCATTGTGGTACTTCCGCCAAAGTCTGCAGTGTTGAAAATATTTATCAAACCACATATTTGGATACTGACTATGCAGTGGTATTTGCACTTTTAAAAATAAATAAATAAATTCTTTCTGAGTCTTGAATTGGTCAGTTTTGAGCTGTAAATGTGCAAAGCAAACTCTACAGAAGTAAGTATGCTCTGCCCCAAAAATAGGCTTTACAAGTTTCAAAGTACAGTACAAAGTTCAGTGAAAAGAACTGAGCCAAGAGAATGTTTCATACAGGGAGGTCCCTCCTCACTCTCGATCACACTAGAGGTCAGGGAATCTCATTAAAGGTGAGAATAGGATTCCCAGATGAAATAATTGTTTAATTGTTGTGTGGAAGAGGGTGTTTTAGCAAGCAAACACCCCTCCATTAAAAGATAAAAAGGAATTAAAACAATTCCATTTAAAACAGTACAGCATCCTCTGCCCATTCTTTAAAATTGTCCTTAAAAAACCTGTTGGAATAAAAAAGGTCTTTGTCTGCTGATGGAAGGACAGGGGACCATTATGGCCCTCCTGAGAAAGGCAATCAAGAGCCTAGGGGCAGTTACTGAGAAGGCTTTCTTATGTCCCTACCAACTGTACTTGTGACAAAAGTGGGGTTGGGAAAAGCGATTCTCCTGATGATCCCAGTGCCCACCTAGGATTATATAGAGAGATACATTTTTCCAGGAAGTCTGAATGTGAACTTTAAAAAATTCCTGGGGGCTCTGGGACCACAAAAACAGTTTTGGGAGGCTGCATGTGGCCCATGGGGCACACTTTAATTCTTGAGCTACACCATTGTTTAGGCTTTTAAAAACAAACAAAAACGAAGCAGACACAATTTTTTGGTTCCTGCCTTCCCCTTTCCTCCTTCCCTTGTGCACCACAATTAGAAACGTTTGATCTTGGCAAACCTTGCTGTGATTTGTGGTCCTGATTCATGGGCAATGTGGTTTGTTCAAATCGTAGTTTGTAGGTTCAGGGAAAGCAGCACAATTAGATATTTCAAGCAAGCAAGAAGAGGAGAGGGATCACCAGCTTGCTTTTACAATGCTAAGGTTGAAGTCTTGTGTATACCAATCAGGAAATTCTCTAATTGAAATCAATGGAACTTAGATCTAAGTAGAGACATGTATAGGCTTGAACTGTAAACCATGATTTGTTTTTTGGATATGTTGTCAGTGAGTAAAGAGAAATAGTGGATTTTTGGGGGGTTTATGGCTAAATATTGGCGTAATATTATAGAAACTATTATGAGGAGACAGTATATACTGTACAGCCAAGCTGCTTGCACTATAAATAGTGCTGTGATTCAATAAATCTTGAATATCAAAGATTTTTGAGGACATAGTGTATCATGATAAAAACATATAAAGCAATGGTTAACTTTGGTGACAATTCCCACTAAATTTAACATATTCCTATAGCTGGTTTGGAGGGACTTGTAGCTTGAGGAGTTTTGTTTAAAAATTGAACTATATCTTCCAAGAGACATTTAAATTCTGAATATTTTATCAGTGAACAGTTTTCTATTCATCTATAATAATCCACCTTGCTCTTATATGTCTGTCATTCTGGGATATGAAAAACTCCCATCTGCAAATCACATCTGCTTTTTTGCCCTGTCCCTTGTTTGTATCAAGTAGCAATATTCTTTTTTGTCCTGCATAAAGTGTATTTTTTAATATTCTTCAAATGTATGCATGTTTAGTTATTCACAATTTAAAAGCATGCATGGCTGTGTGTGTATTTTATTTCTCTGAAAAGCAGTGTTGGGGTGCATCTGCACTGTAGAAATAATGCAGTTTGACACCACTTTAAGTAGTGTAGTGCCATCCTATGGAATCCTAGGATCTGTAGTTGTACAAGATCATTAGCCTTCTCTGCCACAGAATACTGGTGCCTCACAAAACTACAGATCCCAGGGTTCTGTAGGATGGAGCCATGGCTGTTCAAGTAGCATCAAACTGCATTATTTCTACAGTAGATGCATCCTAAGTCATGCAAATGTGCTAATTTCTTAAGCAAGATGCACTTTATCTTGCAGGAGTCTTGGGAGATATTTTTGTTGACAATCTTTGTTCTCAGGAAAAAGAAATAGCAAAAAACAGTAAACACGGTATTCTTGTTGTTATGTGTCTTCATCTGGCTCTATCTTATGGTCCCCCATTATAAGGTTTTGTTGGTATTCAGAGGTTTGCCATTGCATTTCTCTAAGGCAGAGAGAGCATGATCTGCCCAAGGTAACCCAGTGAGTTTCCATAGCTTAGCAGGGATTCAAACCGTGGACTTCTGGAGTCTTAGTCTAACAAGAATTCTACATAATAGTGGCTCTCAGACACTGGTTAGTCTCCAATATATTTCTCCAGTATGCTTACCCCAAAGCAATGCCATTGGAAATCCCTGGTAAAACCATTCACTGTGATGAGAAGCAAAAGCAGAGCCTGGAAACCTTAATGTTAGTGCTAACACATTGGTTTTAAACTTTTCAGAAAAATTAATTCATTAATGTTAAACCACTAAGAATTTTTTTTTTGTGTGAATTGGTTTGCTAAGTTGCTAAATTAGAAGCATTTATCATTACTAGACATGGTATTAAGAAATGTTACTCATTATTCAAAAACAGCATTTTTGACACTTAATTATCAAATTTTAAGCTTGTTATTGAAGATGAATAAGGGGAAGCAGTGAATTTTAATGAATATTTCTAAACTAGAGCTCAGTCACCCCACATCTCTTTCCACACCCTCCACATGTTCTGTATATGGAAAACATGAGAAGAAGTGGATCAACATCTGAGACAAAAAATTGTATCTGTTTCCTTCTGAATCCAAACTGCTAACCAGTCTTTAGATTTGCATTTGATTCACTTTGGAGGAGGTGCATTTCAATTTGAACATCTCAATCAGACTCTTTTTACTGAATCTGAAGCAAAGACCTAATGGAAATACGTTCGATAACAAATGGTCATACAAACTGCCCCAGAGTCTAAAAGTGTGAATTTGTTTGATAGGTTAAACATGTATGATTTAAGAATTGCTTGATATTTATTTTTATATAATTACAGTACATAGCAAATGCCAGCAGATTGTTCTTAATGGAAGACAGATGAATTTGTCAACTTCTTTTAACAGAAATCTGTTTACACAGCCAAGAAAGTCAAATATGGTTAATCTTTTTTTTCATGTACTATACATAAGCAAAAGTGTGCTTGCTTAATCTTACTTTTGTTATGACAGATCTTTTTAGTATAAGTTGATTAAAGCATGTATCATGACTAGTAAAATCCTTAGCATATTTACCTTTAGACATACCTTCTATTGCATTCAGTGGGACTTGTGGTCTACTACAGAAGTTGGGACCTGTAATCTGTTAGATCTTGTCGGCTAGAACTCCCAAACAGTATGGTCACTGGTTTATATGATCTGTAGTCTCAGAACACCTAGAGTGCTCTAGGTTCCCTCCCTCTGGATATTGAGTATGGTAAGATTGTGGGCTTTGTCTTCTGTGCTTTGGGATAAACTGGATTTGGCAGGGGAAAAAATAATTCAATTTAAGAAATTTTAAGAACTTAAAATATTGTATATGGTGGAAAAGAACATAAGGTTAGGACTTTGTCCTTTTTCTCTGTCTACATTTTTATGTGTCATAAAATGGGGTTATAAATGGCAAAGTCAAAGGGAAATTAAATGCAGAAAGTACTATGATGTGGCAATTACTTGAAAACACAGTGGCGGCAATTCACAGAGCAATTTTGTTGGTAATACAAATATTTTGGCATTTACTAGCTAATTAACCAATGTAGTATGATTTAAAAATCCTTCATCCCAATTTAGGATATAGATTGTAGAATTAAAGTCAATATGTTGTATGTCTCTCTTTGAAGTTCCTATGTTGAAGAATGAGCATATTAAGCTCGATAACAGAATGTTCTAAATTATTTAAATCTCTATCTGTTTACACCCCTGTTTGTGATAACTGCTATTTCTAACATCTTATTTGAATCCATTTGTGTGCATTGAGACTGGCCTGTTTGTTGAAGGCAGAAGGCCATTCTTGGAAAATACTATATGGGGCTATACAGCTGCACACCTTTGCCCCAGTAAGCTGTGGCACCGACCTGCTCCCTAAAAAGAAGCCACTCTAGGCAGCTTCTTTGAAGGGGTGCCATGATGATGCTCCTTTTGGCCCGCACTGTTTGGGCACTTGGACACCCATGCGTCATCATGGTGCACCCCGTATGGTGCATGGGCTGCGAAAGTAGGGCTGGGCGTGTGTAACCCTATCTTAGCCCTCGATACCTCAACCCTATCTAGCCCTACCTTCAGGCCGAGGCTGGCACAAAGTGCCGTTCTGTTTAAGGCTTTTGTTACACTGGAAGATCTGGAGGTGAATCAACCCTTCATACTGTAGCTGTGACATTATTAGGTCTTTTAATAGTGTTGCCTGAGCAGATGTTGCTACAAGTTGGCATCTGGATTTGTTGCAGGATCTGGTACTTGTGTCTGTGTATCTGTTTGTACATGGTTTGTTGATGCTTGCGAGTGGCTGTTCTAGATTAGGCACAATAAATGCTCAGTGTCTGTGTGAGAGAAAAAGCATTGATTCATTCCTGAATTCACATTGATTCACTCCTGAATCCAGAATTAGGTGTCCAGCATCAATCACATAGCTGGGTGCCTCGTTCTGACCTCAGAGTGTGTGACTAGCTGGTGCTGCATTGGGCAGCACAGCGGGACATATTTTAAACAGATGCATGGCATTGGAATAGAGGACTTGGGATCTTCCAGGAAGATACAGAGCAAACAGTGAGTTTTCAAAATCCATTCTAAGAAGCGTATATCTCAGGTTTGGTACTGAATGGGCTGGATCTCTGGTCTGTTGACACCAGAATTGAGGTTTGGGCTGTGCATTATCTGGATTCTCTGCAAGAGGACGGCGGGAAGACGATTTATTGGCCCTGCAGACATGGTCCAGGACGCCATACTCTCTAACTGTCCCAGTTTGGCAAAGACCACCTCAATTAATCCTGTTACCTCACCTTTTCAGCTGCTTTTGAAATGTTTCAGTTCCTCTCTACTCCTCTGATTTTATTCCTTTGTCCTCAGCTTACTTCAGGTACTGTAAACTGAGGGGCAGTACAAACGGGCTGCTGGATGCCGCCCCTTTCTGCACCGATCCGCTCCCTCTCAGGAGCAAAAAGGCTGCTCTAGGCAGCTTCCTGGAATGGGTGCCATAGGCATGCTGGTGTGCCCTAATGAGACCCTTCCGCATAGTGCCTTTTGGGTGCAGTGCTGCATGTGTGTCAACATGGCACGTGCCGTATGGATGGGCGTGCACCATAATGGCACCTGGGCAGTGCAACAAGGGCTTTGAGCATGTGAACGCTCAGCCCCAGCTGAACCCTACTGCGCGTACAGGCTGGCACAAAGTACTGGTATATACAGCCCCTGAGTTCAAAGTGTAAAAGCAGTTTGCTCTCAGTTCCATCTCTGCATATAATTATTTTTGTTTTCATTGTAACAGTTCCTTTCTCACATCAGCCATAAGTATGTATTGGGGCAATATAGGTTAACAGTTGTAGATTCTAACCTGTCAATGCTAAGGCCCTAATAAAGTTTTTATACAAAAGACTAACCTTCTGGAAAACACAGAATAAAATACATTGACCCAGCCTAACTTCCTAGTAGAGCTAGTTCGCAGGTATACAAACAGTTTCAAGGCTATGATAGGTAGTAAAAGGGTTTAATGAACAATAGCCTTAGCAGTGTTACTGAGGTTATGTTGCTCTATCTGCCCTATTGCATTATCATACCAGAGGATTAGCCTGTCACATGCCAAATACCATCTTATAAATATGATTCCTGGTACTTTTTTCATGCTTCTGCTAGTAAAGGGTACATGAAAGTAAACAACTGAACTTGTATCACAGACTTCAGTATCTGGAAGCCACAGATGTGAATGCTTTGGCATTGAAAATCAATTAGTCTAAAAGAGCAAATGTAATCATTGTCATGGTATAATCTGATGACTCTTATCAATGTTAAACTTATAAAACTTCAGTGTATAAACTTAAGCCAACTATACTGATGGATGCCACCTTACTTCTCAAGAACTAACAATATTAAGTTTTTTTTCTTTTGTACTTCATGGTATATTCTAATATTTCTTTACCTGTATTTTGTTACCAGCTCTTTCATGTGGCCTATGTCCTCATCAAATTTGCAAATTCTCCTCGTCCAGATCTGTGGGTATTAGAAAGATCAGTAGACTTTGGAAGAACCTATAAACCATGGCAATATTTTGCTCGTGAGTATCAATTTTAGCTTCTTTTAAGTGCAGTTTGATATCTCATATGAACTTGTGAATTAGTAGTTTGCTACTAGTTTACTAATTATTTACCACTGAAACCGCCAATGGCCAAGGGGATGGCAGCATATGAATTCCTACTTTTGCATTTTATGGAACTAGGGAGAAAGTCTGTAGCCCTATGCAGAGACCATCTATTAAATGTTATATGAATGCTGTAGGCCAGTACAGTTATAACAGACATGGAACCAGATGATGTTAGTGGAACGTAACTTTGTTTTAGACAAAGTTAAAGCTCTGCTAGGAAGTTAGGCTGATTTGTGTGTGTCAATGTATTTTATTCTGTGTTTTCCAGAAGGTTAGTCTTTTGTATAAAAACTTTCTCTGAATGAGAGAGAGATGCATAGAATCAGTCTGTGTGTGAGACAAAGGACAGTGCAATGTATTTTGTCAGAACAACTGTGAGCCGTGGGGTAGACCAAGGGGCAGGATTTGAATTACCGGGACTATTTGCTTTTTAGTGTGGCCCTTCATGATAATTTACATATTATTGTTGCGTTGTGCTCTCAAGAACTCTTTTACACTATACAACTACAGCACTATTATTCCACTTTAACTGATATGGTTCCATCCATGCAGTTTGGGGGAGGCATTTAGTATTCCCAGCAAGAAAATATTAGTGCCTCACCAAACTACAAACTACAGGATTCCATAGGATGCTGCCATGGCAATTAAAATGGAATCATGTGGCATAAAAGAGCCTCAGGAAGGACATTTAAAACAGAAAGGTCCTGGAAACACACCCTTTCCCTCTTCTTCTCTTTAGATTCTAAGGCAGATTGTTGGGAACGTTTTGGAAAGGAGGCAAATGTTCGTGTTAGAGAAGATGATGATGTCATTTGCACTACAGAATATTCTCGGATTGTGCCTTTAGAAAATGGAGAGGTAAGTCCTGAACAATAAAGACAATAATACTACTTACAACAGAATCCTGGAGAGCCATAGAATTCTCACAATTTAAGCCAAAATGTAGGTCTTGAATTGGTAAATCCTTGTCATACAGATAATCTCCTTTTCCCTATTAGCAGGACTTCCTGGATTAATAAATGCTGCCTGACATGGATAAAGCTTCCAGTCAGCTCCTAAAATAGTATAGTTCCAAGAACCAAGTTAAGACCTAGTGGTGCTCATTATTATTCTACAATAAGCCCTTTTAAAAAGAGCTTTGGGTCATTTTCTTTCATCTTTAAAAATATCTGCTGTGGTTTACGGGAAAATTCCACACAACATTTGGTATTTTCCCACTGTCATAAAAAGTCATTAATTAAAAGGCCTCATTCAGTGTCAGTAGTCAATTACTTCATGAATCCATGCACCCAGTCTCAAAAATCACAGTGATCAAACCCTCTGACTTTTTACCAATATAACTGTATGTTAGGAATGTGTGTATAACCATTATTGATATTCACAGTAATCACAAGTATTCTTTGAAGTACTTTATTCAGACAAAGCATTTCAGTTGTATTATTTTCTTTGCATGGAGTTCCATTCAGATGAGTCACAGTGCAGATTCCTACATATCACTAATAGAACAAGGCTCTTTCATCCTGTAACAAGCTGTTTTCTTATCGTAGAAATAGTTTGAGAGCCTAAGCAATTGAAACATTTTAAACATATATGACTCAGTTTTTGACATATGGGTAACCTATGTCCTAAGGGCCTACCTTGTTTGACTTGAGATTGTAAATCAGCCTAAGAATATAATTGAAAAATGGTGTCATCATCATTGATCAATGGAAAAAACTGTGTTTTTACATATGTGTATTTGTAAGGTGCCAATGGTTCCCCATGCATTTCATAGGGTTTACATAGTCTTGTCTATAATCTTCATACCTCAGAGCACTGCATCTTGGTAAGTGTAGTTTAAAATGTCAAGATATAAGCTAAAGGGCATAGACTATGCAAAATCATAGAGTTCTTACTCATATCCATTTTAATCTTGAAAATAAATCTTGTTGAAATGGCACCTGTTGTGCCTCAGAATGGATTCTTGCATACATGTACCTGGAAATAAGTCCCACTTATTCAATGTAGCTCGTTTCTGGGTATACATGTATTGTATAGCCCTGCAAGTTATCTAGAAATTTTTACAATGAGTCCTTCTTTCCATCTCTGCCCATTGCTTACATGACATAGGTACTGCTTACCTATAGTCTCCATTATATTTAGCTTTACATATTGTGGATGGTGTTGCAGTGCACTAGCAACTTTATTTAAGGATCTGCTCAAGTCCGCCCTTTGTTTAAATAAAGGTTTCAAGCAAGGGTCAAAGACCTCATGTACACAATCTTTCTGTAGAGATGTGTAAGTTGCTTGCTATAAGTTTGTCTATACTTAAAACAGATCTCTCTCTCTCATTATCTCTTTTCTTAGATTGTGATATCCTTGGTAAATGGTCGCCCAGGAGCAAGTAACTTCACCCATTCTCCCACACTTAGAGAATTTACTAAAGCAACAAATATTCGTTTACATTTCCTCCGAACCAACACACTTCTTGGACACTTGATATCTAAAGCTCAACGAGATCCCACAGTGACACGCAGAGTGAGTGAAAGTAAATAACAATTGATCTAAAGAGACACTAGATCTTCTATTCAGCACTAACATTTGTTTCCGATCCACAAAATATCTGGGCAATTTGGGTTAGTTTTATTTTGAAAGTAAAATATTCCCCCATTAACTTTATGAGGAAAAAAAAAAAGGAGAAATAGGAACATTGGTCACCTCTCCATATGGTGTATTATGTCAGAGATATGGAACTTTTGGCCCCCCGGAGGTTTTCACAAATATTTTCCATTGGTCATGATTCTGAGAGTTGAAATCCAACATCTTTGGAAAGCCAGAGTCTTCTCATTGTTTGATTATGGGTTGGTCACCTCTTTGAGAGTATAAGAAAAAGTCATTTATTTAATTTTTAAAATTGGATTTTTAATACATCTTTCTCCTTGGAGTTTCCATGAATGCTTCCAAGCAATGACTCCAAGCACTACCAACCAAACGACACTACAGTACAGCCTTACCACCTTAATAGCTTCTCTGTGGAAAATCTGGAAGAAGTAGTGGAAAAAGACAGGACACAGAAGACAGCATTATCTGGACCATGTATAAAATTCTGTTAATGCAGAAAGACAACCATATCATAAAAGCCTTTTGTAGAAGCTACTTCTTTGCATGGCATACATGGAAGAATTTATAATGAGTTTGACTACTGTTTCATCTAGCCTTTTTCTGTTTCATTTAACTGGAAGTGGTTCTATGAAGTATTAGGCAGAAATGTCTTTTCCAGCTATCCTATGTAAAATTTTAGTTGTTGAAAGTGATGAATATATTTGGGACCATCTGTGTGTAAAACATCTGCTTTGTCACTGACCTATGGATTTCCCAGAGCTTAGAAAAATGGGTTTTTTAAACTGCACCTTCCAACTAATGGTCATACCAGCTCAGTTTTATGGGAACTGTACTTCAGAATACTAACCTTTTCCAAGCACTGGTGATATTGCTAGAGGTACATGTGTCATATTTTTCAAAATTTCTCTGCATGAAGAATCCACTGTTTTTCTCTTGAAATGTATTATATTGATCAAATAGTTTAGATACACAAAAAGGACCTATTGGACACATGCCCTGGCTCTGCCCCGAGGCTGGCGTGATGCTGCACACTGCACCACATGGTGTGCAGCATCATGGGGCTCCTCTGGAACTGCATTTAGATGATGCAACACTAAAGGAGTGGCATAAAGCCACAGCACCAGCAACTGCAGCGCCCTTTCCAGGGCACAAAAAGGAGCTCCTTTTTGTGCCATGGAAAGGCCAGATTGGAGGTGCGGTGTGCAGTTACCACAGCCCCAATCTGGCGAATAGAGGGGCAGTCTCAAATGGTGCCAGAAGACTTTTTTTTTTTTATAATGAAACAGATTAACATGGCTTTCGAGTTCAGGGTGCAAGATTAGTTTGTACAGTAATCAGTTAACTCAGCTGGAGGGATTGGAGGAGTGGAATTTTGTACTCCTTTGTAAACTCAGATGAAAGCAAACTGCTGCAGCCCCTCTTTCTTGTTTGTTTTTCCTCATTAATAACTTTTACCATCTTGATTTCACTCTGATATTGCTTGGCCACATGTGTCCTGATTTTCATTGGTGAATCATTGAATGATATGCAGTCTCTCTAAAAATGGATTCCTTTTGGCCTTCTCTGTTTTATTGTATATGACTATAGCTTAGATAGGGTGGAGAATCTTTTCTTGCTTTTAAAATGTACACAGAGGTTGTTACATTTATTGACATTTTCAATGAGTCACCCCAAACTAAGCCCAGCTTTATCTGTTATATATGTTTTAGTGGCAGGGAGTGGTGCTAAAATAACAAGCTTTTCCACTCACAGAGCACTATTTGGCTTAATAGGGCTTGCAAGTGACTTATAGTCCAATCCTATGCATATTTATTTAGACATAAATCCATAGTGTTCAGTGGGATTTCTTCCCAAATTTTCACTCATCTAGCAATATATTCCTGTAGTGCAATCCTATGCTTGTTTGCTCAGAAGTAAGCCCCCTTGAATTATGTGGAATTTACTATCAGGATAATCAATTTAGCGCTAGTACTGAAACCTTAATCTTATTAGGTTTATGGATTGACATCTCTGCAGTATTACACTGGAAAAACTGGCAGCTGAATGACACCAGTGACTAAAAATCCTGGAGAATGACTAACCATTTGAGATTATAAAGCAAGGCTACATTGCTTTAGCCTCCTCGTGAATGAATAGTGAGGAGGAAATGGTTTCTGTTGTGTTGTATCTTTGGCTGATATTGTGTTAATGCTAAATCAGTGTGAACAGACCTCTGTCTCTAAAATTATATCTTGACCAATACATCATTTTGAGAATCCCAACTTCTATTTAAATGTGTTAAAATGCTTTGAAGAAGGATTTGGAAGTGTGGGGCTACTCTTTACTGAACGTCCAGAAACCACTGAAGGGCTAAACACCATACAGTAAATAATTACAAAGCTTTGTGCAGGTTATCTCAGAAACCCTAACAATATCCTTTCAAATAAGCCAATATTAGTATCTTCCCAATACTATAAACGTTAAGACAAAATAGCTTGCAGCGGGTTCATGCTTGAGCTAAAAGACGTGAACTCACAATTTGAACTCATTGCTGATCAGTTAAATTATATCTATTCTCATGAAAGAGAGACTTTATTTCTTGCTCATAATGTCCATTCTTTCATTCATGGTTATATTTATCTTTTCCAATGTCTACCTATTCTTAGTCTTTAGTGAGAATGTCCCCAGGGCACACCTTTTCATTTTTCCACTCTACTTTTTTTATGGGGCAGGCTCATCTACTTCTTCAGTCCATGGGAATAAATAAATAAAAATTTAAAAATTCTATAAAGTGTGAGATTTAGTAGCAGAATAAACAGTGTGTGGTAGAGGACAGTATCTATGGTAATATGTACATTTCACTAGCAAATTCAAACGATCATGGTTACACTGATAACCTTTTACAGAAAACACTGAGAACAGGGTTAACTGTTACTTATCTACAAATTTTGTTTCTGCTGTCTAGTACTTCTACAGTATAAAAGACATCAGTGTTGGTGGGCAGTGTGTTTGCCATGGGCATGCTGAGGTCTGTGATCCAAAAAGTGAACCAAACTCACATAGGTAAGGAAACTAGGAGTACACTTAAAGTAACTATGCTTTCAAAATGATTGCTTTATGAATGGATGCCAGCTTATGCAAGTTTTTTTTTAATAGAGTTCACTCAAGTACATTAGCATGTTAGTGTTTCAAAGATGGAGATGAATGCCATTATTTTGTAATGGCCTCAGTGTCTTATTGCCACTTTTATGCATGTATTGTTTTGTCATCTGTGTACATTGACCAAAAAGACTGTGCTGCCATTCTCATAGTACATACTTACATTTTCCACCTTTGCATTAGGGGTAATGGGTGAAAAAGCCTTAATATTTGTTGTAGTGGTGGTTGGTGGTTTACATGTCACTAGGTTTATGCATCTGCTCTGGTGTTTAATCTGAATTGTTAAATAACTTTCCAAGGTGCTGAGCTGATTTTGAGAAAAGTATTCAGCATCTTGGATAGCTCCTTTAAATTCTATACTAAAATTTGGAACAGATTCGCCACCCCATTTACCCAGAAGCTGTCAGGCACTGCTGGTGTATTGAATGTACAGTCATCCCTCCACATATGTGGTTCTGACTTTTGCAGATTTGATTATTCATAGATTTGAGTAATATGTTCTCTCTAGGTCTTCCAGCACAACTTTGCCAGAGGTTGACCATAGGCACTTGTAGGTCCTCTAGTGTGATTCTGTGGGCAGGATGTTGACCACAGAGTTGCACTGAAGGATTTAGAGATTCTATGGCTCATTACAGACGGGCCTAAAAGTGCGCTCTCCGTGTGTGCTAGGGTTAGAAAGGGGCATCCTTTCCGGACGCCCCCAACCCTAGGACGCGCGGAGCACGCACAAAATGGTGGCGGCCATTCCACACGGCCGCCACCATTACGATGTCACGACCGCGCCGCCTCTAAACGGGGCGGCGTGGTTGTGACGTAGTGGGGCCGCGCGAGGGCGCATAGTGCGCCCTTTCTGCGGCCCCGGAAGGAGCTCCGTTTCGGAGCTCCTTCCAGGTTTGCGTTGCTGGGCGCAGCCTTTACATGGCTGTGCCCAGCAACGAAGAGGAGAAAGGGGCCAAGCGACCCCTTTCTCCTCCTCCCCGCCACCGGTGGGTGTCCTTGGGACTTGAAGCTTGAAGCCTTTTGCCGCTTCCTCGCGGCCTGGAAAGCGGTGGATCGGGGCCTCGGAGGCTGCCGTTGGTGCAGCTGAGGCCCCAATACACCGGGGAAAGGAGCACCTACAGGCTGCCCCAAAGGGGCGGTCTGTAACGCACCCAAGATACGTGTTCTCTCAGGTAAAAAATTGTGGTTTTTTTAATATGTGGTTTTCCCACTTTCATGGGGGTCTTGTGTCCCTAACCCTAGCAAATGTGGAGGGCCCACTGTATTTTCAGATCCTGAAAAATTTGTGTTTTGTGGATTTTTCTTATCTAAATAGATTCATTATCCTAATAAATTTCCACTGTAATCCATGACACAGTTCCACTGCTTAACATTCCACTGGTCTTTAGGGTGTGCATTCTTCCCCAGATGCAGTTACAGTACCTGAAATTCTCACATCCCACAGCTGTTAAAGGTGTAAGAGTTCTCCTCTCTTTTGCTCCTGGTGACAGTGATATGAATGGAGTTTATAATGTTTGGAGGCAGCTGCTTCCCTGCTTTCCACACCAGGTTCCTATCAGTGCTTTAGCCTCATGGTAACTTAAGCTTAATTTTTTAGAATCATTGGCCGGGTACAAATTGCCAGTTTGTGGTGGCCTGGGGCTAAAATTAGGGCTCGGGAGTATGGAGTATCCGCATGCTCCTGAGTCCTAGCGTGGGGCGGTGCCACCATTATGGCAGCCTCCCATCTGCTTGAAAACCTCCAGACTTCACCACACGTAGGGGCAGCATGTTCCAGTTTTGAACAGCTCTTACCACCAGGAAGTACTTCCTAATGTCTAGGTGGAATCTCTTTTCCTGTAGCTTGAATCCATTCCTCCATGTCATGGTCTCTGCAGCAGCTGAAAACAAACTAGTTCCTTCTTCCATATGACATCCTTTTAAATATTTAAACATGGCTATCATGTCACCCTTTAACATTCTCTTCTCCTGGTTAAACATACCCAGCTCACTAAGCCACTTTTCATAAGTTTCCCAACATTTTACCTTTTTTTAAAACCAAGAGACTGTGTCTATATGGGGACACTTTGGTTTGTGCATGCATGCATCTTGCGAAATTGTAGATAGTACAAAATAATAATTACCATTTATACTCAGCTATAAGTCGACCTCATGTATACATCGAGGTCAGGTTTGGGGCCAAAATTATGGATTTTGCCATGACCCGTGGATAGGTTGAGGGTAGAACTTGGAGGTTCCTTCAGTGTGTGTATGTGTGCGTATAGCAAGAGAGACTGTCATTGAGCCTTTTCTTCATTGTTTCAGCTTTCATTTCAACCAGATGCATGGGTCGGAGGGGGACTCTGAAACAAACAGCAATATCAACCAGTCACCCAGAACTCTTTCTGTTTTGCTTTTTCTTGCTAAACTCCTCTCCGCATGGCATAGGGAAATCTGAAAGAACTGCTATCACGCTTCCATAGTGACCTGTAAATAAGTCGACCTGGGGTTTTGGGGTCAATTTTTGGTCATAAATTTTTAGACTTATAGATGAGTATATACAGTAAATAGAAAGGAGGAAAAATAAAATGAGGTTTACTTAAACATACAGGTACCAGTGTGAATGTCAGCACAACACTTGTGGAGAAACCTGTGATCATTGCTGTCCTGGATATAACCAGAAACGCTGGCAGCCTGCAACAACCAGTAGCTCAAATCTTTGTGAACGTAAGTAGGATAATAAGATAGTTTCTTATTGTCAACAGTGATATCATGGTTTACAGCACAAAGAGGTACATTTTTCAAGACTGATCCAGATGATGGAACAGAATGATAAAATGAGTTCCCAAGTTTTATTCTGTTGGTCTCTTACAATCATGTGTTAACTGCAGAAACTTTAACTGCACACATTTTGTAAAGGTCCATTCCACATGGAGAAGTATAAGTGAGCAGATCATGTGCTGTCATTTTCAACTTAGTATTTCATCATCATTTGTTAACCTCAAGAAATCTAGCTATTTAGTCTGTCATCCTATGTTAACTACAGTCTCACTTCAGCTAATTTTTTTTGTTTGCATTACCCTTCTCTAATCTGATCTCTGCAAATTTGTTGGACTGCAACTCACATCATTCTCAGCCACTGGTCATGCTGTGTGGGAGTTATGGAAGTTGTATTCCAACAAAACAAGAAGGCCAAATTTGCAGGATCAGTTGATTGATCAGATGGTTGAAGAGACAATCTAGATAATTAGGAGGTTGGCATTTAAGATCTGTTGTTTTAGAAAATGACTGATGCAGTTGTTTCATGTTTCTGTGGGAACCTGGGCCACGATTTTCCAAATCCCACTCCAACATTACAACTTAAACCACTACATCACTAGCAACATCCTGAATATTCTATCTTTGCACAGACAGGGAACCCAGTATGCGATTTCAGTAAGACTTTTGCTAGAATCCAAGCTAATGAGCCTTTGATTTATGAGCCACTTTCCTATATTTGAGGTTAGAAGGTGATCATTTAGTGGTGAGATGCAAGCACTTTCAACAGAGTTCCAGGTTGAATCTTGATAGACCATGAAGAAAGATTATGCTATTGTTTATGGTATGCTTGTAATGAAGCTTTCATGTCAGTATTAAATGGGATATACTAATTCATTCTCTTTCAGCATGATCTGCCCTAGCCCGTAGGGTTGTGTTGTGAAGTCTAAGTGGGGAGGAAGATCGCCATATATGCTGCCTTGTGTTTGCTAGAGGAAAAGTAGTATATATAAGTAGCACATAAATTAATATAAATCTTGGCTTGTTAACTAACCAAAAGAAAGCAAGATTGGTAGCCAAAAAGGCTTTTGTCAATAAAAGAAGATTTTGAGTTTGGAGAAATTTGGTCATATTTAGAGTAGATGCATTGAAATCAGTGGGGTGTGAGTTGGACATGATTATCTTTATTCCCACTGATTTCAATAGGTCTGCAATAAGTATGACTGAGGGTGCATCTACATTGTGTAAAAAAAAAAAGTAGTTTGAGACCAGTTTGTGTTATAGCTCCACCCTATGAAATCCTGGTATTTGTAGTTTTACAGAGTCTTTAGTCTTCTCTGCCAAAGAGTGCTAATGCCTCACAAACCTACAAATACCAGGATTCTGTAGGATTCTCTACCCAGGATGTATCCATGGCAAATTAAAGTGATGTCAGACTGCATTATTCCTAAGGTGTAGATGCACCCTTAGGCTGGATCCAGCCCAATAAATTACAGCCATGCTGTTAGTAGCATTTGATTTTTAGAAGCAGGATTTTGATTTTATGAGAGAATACTAGCTGCTTAGCAATGTGTGTCTTGCTCAGCCCAGCCAAGATACTCTTTCCTAGAATAGCATTATGGCTGGCTGTAGACGATTTTTTAAAAAACAAAACAACCCCCCCAAAAAACCCCAATAACAACTATAAGCCACTGTTTGGACAGCCCAAGAGGAACAGCTGAGTGTATACATATCTATTAGGATTAGGATTAGGATTTACATTTTCCTCAGCTTGAGACTCATATAAAGCAGCATATAAAGCAAACATAGTTAGAAATTCACAGTGTGCAAAAGTTACAGCATGGAAGAGGCATAAAGAACAACACTTCGACAATTTGATATAAAACATTTTAGCTGACAAATGTACAACACTTGAAAGTGATGGATAGTGCAAACTGTTTGACCAACTAAACATACCAGAACAAACAGTACCTGAATTCCACATGAGTGATACAGAAGGCAGAAAGAGAGATATGGTGTCGCATTTCTTTTAAAAGAAACATGATGTCACATTATTTGCTTATTTACAATCATTCCTTTTAATGAAAACAAATTTTTTCCATCTTCTGTATCACTCTTGTGGCATTTAGGTACTTTTCATTCTGATATGTTTAGTTGGTCAGATACTTTGCACTATGTTTGTTTTATATGGTATTTTAAATGAGACTCAAGCTGAGGAAAAACAATGATATTGAATAAATGATGATACAGAAATGTTTAAGGTAAAATATGTAGCATTATAGTGGCTTCTCACAGGTATAGGACAATGTTTCCTAGTCCTTTAGCAGAATCAGTCTCAATTTCTCAGGATCTTGGAATTATTTATGTAGGAAAAACAAAGCTGTTGTAGGAATGGAAGAAAATGGTGAGTGCAGCGAAGCAGTCACCAACAACATGCATATACCTGATGTAAGGGGTAGAGTTAAAAGCTGGGTCGCTTAGATATGGAGGAAGGTTAAAACATTTTTTTTAAACCTGGTGCCCTCCAAATTCATTGTACTACAATTTCCATTTTGCTGCATTGCACATTGAATGTTGAGATGCTTTTTAAAAAATTTATGCTCTTTTACTAATTTGCTCCACTGTTAAAATAAATTTTTTTAGCTTGCAATTGCCATGGACATGCCACCGACTGCTATTATGATCCTGAGATTGAGCAACGTAAAGAGAGCTTAAATCTTTATGGGGAGTATCAAGGTGGAGGGGTCTGCATTGACTGTCAGGTAAAATATCCCTACCCCATCTGTCCTCCTTTTTCTTGCAGTCAATAAATACATTGTAATTGGAAACAGCACACAAAGAAATACTTATTGTATCTTGGAAGACTGGACCTTATTCAGTCACTACAGATATCCTTAAATTTTAATTTCTATATTATACAGTATGTGATTACTTAGGTACTAATCCAGTTGTATTCACTGGAGCAATTTTTAGTGTGTTTAGGATTGTGACCTAAACTATAAATCCTAAGCAATACAGTATAGTGTATTTTTAATTAATGAAATTGAACAATTCCATAAACACCTATCACCACTTTTTCTAAAATATTTATCCAAATTACTGGTCACCTGGTGTGCAACCTTCAAAAATGAATAACTTGCAATGCAAGTGGAAACATGTCTACTTATAAGCAAGTACCACTGAGTTCAGTGAGGCTTATCCTCTGGTAAATAGGTACAGACAGGATTGCAGCAGAAGTCTGCAATCATGGAGATAAGCTTCATTGATCTCAATAAGGCTTGTCTAAGAATGGACATGTATAAGAATGCACTATGGACTTTATTTTTTAGCCACCTGAAGCTAACAGCAGCTTAGGGGTAGGCATTGAGGTAGTCACCAAACATTTGACCTATAGCTCCTATCAGCCCTCAGCCAGCATAAGCAGTTATAAGGGATTGTGGATGTTGTAGTGCAAAACTTGAGAATACTCAGTTATCAACCCCCTAAGTGAACTAAGTAGCCTCAATACACTGCTTTTTCTTTACACTTTGGTTAAAATGATGCATACACAAATATCTAAATAACAGAAGATGTTTTTTATGTGAAGAAACTCCAGTCATGAACATGAAATAATACAAGAGGAACATGTTGAAACATCTGTCTACCAATTACAAAATTATTTTTAGCATTTAAATTAGATGCTATTGACACTTGGAAATGTAATGTTTTGCAGCTGAATGACCCATTAGATCCTGGTTCTGGTCAGGCCTCATCCACATGTTTAGTGTCCAATTAGACTAGCAGGACTGTCAAGGTGGAACCAAGGCTTTTTTCTGCCTCAGGCAGAGAATCAAATAGTGCTATCTTCCTGAAGTCAAGATGTAGAAAATGTAAGGTCAGACACGTTATTTTGGCACCCGGGGCTGGTTTGGTTGAGAAATTTAAAAAGGCAAGCCTATACTTAGCAAGCAAGGGTGATCAAATCAATTGAGAGAAAAGGAGAAAAGAAGAGAGTAGCTTGTGTGTTCCCTAGTACTGTTTGTGCCCCCATAGAGTAACTGGTTTTCTACTTTTAGTCTGGGTTGAAAGGAAACATCCAGGGCATACATGATGTACTTTTGATCTCATTGCTCAGCTGAAAGCAGTTCTTGTCAAACCCATAACTGGATGTATATAAAACAAAAATTGTTTTTCAAGAGAAAGAGGAACACTCTTTGTCTTTGCTTTGGCATTTCACTGTGGAACTTTCTCTTTGTATTTTTGCCTTTGAAAGGACATGCTAGCTAAAGTTTTTCTCTGAACATCATGAAAGTGGATGAATGACTGGTATCTTAAGAAACACTGTCTGTTGCATCTCATGTTGATTGTCCACAATTTGATTTGAACAATAAAGTTGGGTGAAACTACTTAGCCATGAAATCTAATTATAGCTCTGTCTTCCTAGAAGAGGCATATGGATTGAGCTTGCCCTTTGCTCATTTTTATTTATAGAAACATAATTAGTAATGTTTTTGCAAATGGCAAAAGTGATGGAAACTGAGACATAGTGTACAGATTAATGTCTGGAAAAAGAGAATGACCTTATGTTTTGTTCTCTGCATCTAGCAATATGCTACTGGGGTCCTGATATAATTTGTTTGCTGTAGAACTAATTTTTCATCATCTCAAAGTTTAATTACCACTGATGTTCAAATAAGACAGTGGTATGATTTTATTTTCTAAAATATCCCTTGGCTTATTGAAGCTGAAATGTTATCTTGGCTGGAAAAGAGTGTTCTGCAATATATAAAAATCAGATGACTTGGCTGTTGGCACTCTATCCCAATTTAAATGAAAAGAGAACCAAAAACATCTTTATCAAAAGAGTGATAATAAACAGATGATATGAATTCATCTTTTGTCTAATGACATTTTAATTCCATTACTTGAACATTTTATATTTTTTCATAGTAACGTCATGAAATCTAAAATATTATGTTGGAAAGTTGTCAACATATGTCACAATTCAGCTGTAGGAACTGTCAGATTTAGCCAGGAGTATTGTGTCAAAGGGTTAAGTTGAGAAGGGAGTCCAGGATTTGGAACTGGGAGTCAAAACTGAAATTTTACATTTGGGAGCTGAACAACCAGTGAACAAACCATGAGCCACCTGTAGTAGCCATTCAATTATCTAGGAATTTCAGTATCCTACAGCTCAGTCATGACATATGTTGAGAGTTTTCTTACATGGCATCTTAGATTTCATAACATTACCATGAAAAAATATATATATAAAAGGTAGTAGAATTCAAATGACATTAGGTGAAAGATTTCACTGCTCAGGTGGTGTACCTTATCAGGTAGTAGTACTAAGCTGATTCTTGATTTTTGATTTTAACTTCTTAGTTTTTGACAATGTAATAAAGCAAAGAATCAGAATACACTGTATTTCTATCACCTCATCTTCCTACTTTAGTGGTAGCAATGTATTTAAAGTACAGTTGGTATCCGTGGTGGATCCATTCTGAACCCCTCTGTGGGTACCAAAATCTGCAGATGCTCTGTGGATACCAAAATCTGCAGATGGCTATGTGGCCACACCACCATTGGGAACAACAGAACTTCAGTGGTGGCACGTGCACGTGGCCAGGACACCATTAGGGACAGCTCCTGTTATCCCCAGTGGTGGCATGTGCACACGACTGAACTGCCATTAGCGACAATGGGACTCATTATCCTGAATGGCAGTGCAGCCATGTGCATGCACCACCACAGGGACAAAGAGGGCTGTCTCTAATGGTGGTGCAGCCATGTGCATGCACCTTCTTTGGGGACTATGCAGGCATATAGTCTACAGTTGGTTGAATCCACAGATAGCAAGTCCGTGGATATGGAGGGTGAACTGTAATGTTAAAATGTCAATACCTAGCTGTTTTCTTGCTTAGGTGTTCTTGCAGTTGCATTTTTAATAATATATTCCTTTTTTGTTGTTGTTGCATAGCATAACACAGCTGGCGTAAATTGTGAGCGATGTGCAAATGGTTACTATCGTCCTTACGGTGTTCCAGTGACAGCACCACATGGATGTATACGTATGCGATTTTCATCTTAACTTTTAAATGATGAAAGTATTGCCTTCTGTGCCCAAAGAGGCACAGGAAGAATTGGCAAGATTAATTTTAATATATTTTAGAATATGGGATTAACATTTCTCTTGCATTTAGCACCATTGAATCTAAAGTAGAGTACATCCCCTGTGTCTGTAGGACTGGTACTGGTCCCAAAAATATGTTCTCTCTAGGTATTGTCTAGGTCCTCCAATGCAATTCTGTGGTATGCTTCTAGTGGAAGTTGAGCACAGAGTTACAGTGGAGGACCTAAAAATGTCTAGAGAGGTGTTCTCTCTAGGAATCTCTAGGATGGGTTCTCCAGCACAACTGTATGGTCAACTTCATCCTGAGGTCATTAATTTCAATCTAGTTCACTGTTATCTGCGATTTTACATTTCCATGGTAAGTCAGAGACCATATCTCCTGCAAATACAGGGGTTGTATTGTAGTATAAAACAACTTTGGCAAGAATAGTTTCTTTCCAGAACTTGGAGCTGTTACTTTTGGGGATTACAACTCCTATAACCTTCCAGCTAGCATGACTGGTGGTCATGTTGGCTGGGGGATTCAAGATGTTTATATGTGAAAGAAGTAACACTTGTAGAGTCTTTTATTTCATCAGTTTATTATTATAATTGTGATGGGAAGTGCCACACTTGTTAAATGTTTTTCTATCACAGAGATTTTAAAAAATACTAAAGCACCTTGTTGTTGTCTCTGTGCAGTGGAATGTTTTAGATAGATTTTGTCCATCCAGAAAGCTTAATTATAACCACAAAGGTATAGAGATGGCTGCTTCTGTTCTGTCTATGCTAATTTATTTATTTAATTGGTCTAAGAAAAATCAAGCAAAGGCTCTTGCACTATCTGCAACTGCCCCTAGACAGAGATGGAAACATTAGCCATGCTTTTGTAATGTCAGGTCTAATGACTTGACTACTGCAATTTGCTGTGGGTGAACTGGCCTCTGAAGAGCCCTTTAGAAACTTTTAGTTGACTCAGAATACTGCAGCTGTATTTTTGGCTGTGATTTCTTGAATGGGATGTATCAGTCTGGTTCTTAACAACTGAACTGATTGCCATTCCATATCTGAGAACTATTTGAAAGGCTAGTGTGATTATTCTGAAACATCTGCATGCCACAGGAACTGGGTAAAGGAAGGATTGTACGGTATATGTTCATGTGATACTGCCCATATATAGCAATCACCTTTAGGGGTTATTTTCTGAATATTCCTGCCTTTGGTAAATTAGATAGGCAGTGATCAGAAAATATTTTTGCAAAATCCCAGACCATGAAATGCTTTCACCATGGTGGTGAATTGGTGAGATATCTCAAATCACTTTGGCAGCAGGTGCAGGCCTTCTTATGTATTCAGATATTTTAAAATACTTGTCTTAAACAGTGTTGCAATATTTTTTGTTTTTGACTTATTTTCCTGTGTCCTAAGTCAGTAATCAAGTTGTAACCTGAGTAGTGAAACATAAATACTTCAATAAATTCATAAAGATACTAAAGATACCATGATGTATGAGATGGCGAAATTGCAACTTGAAATACCAGACAAGTGGCCACTTCCTTACCTGTGAGCTTAAGAAGTAAAAGCATATATACATGTGAAAAATATCCTCTCCAAACTGCCTAAGCTTCTTTCAGTAGGAGAGCATCACATTGTTGTATGAAGTAATATTACAATTCTAGATTTAAGTGATATCTAAGAAGTTGTACAATTGGAATTCCTATAATTGTAATGTTAGCCTTCAGTAATTAAATAAATTCAGCTGAAGAAAGCTTTTATAATGATGTTGTTTCATGCAGGCTGCAACTGCATTTCAGAACATTCTGATGGCTGTGAGGAAGGATCTGGTAGATGTTATTGTAAACGTAATTATCAGGGCAGAAGCTGTGATGTGTGTGCTGATGGACATCATAATTTTCCTTTCTGCTACTGTGAGTATCACTATATCAACACATCTCTGCCTTTTTGCCATTTGTTATACTAAACATCGCTCAGCATCCAGTTGTTCCAATCACTGAAGTATCAGTAAGTCATCAATAAATAAATATTATGCTATTAAGTAAAAGTATAAAACAGATATTGTGATCTTTGCCATACAATCAAGATAGAAGTAACAGTCATTTATTGAACCCTGAGGTAAAGAAGATATCTATAATAAAAATCTATGGTTCTCTTTCTATGATTAGTTGTTTTCAGGGGTTGAGGGCAAACAACTGCAAGTTCTATTTTTGAACATACAGTACTTGCTTTGTGGATGCGTTCCCTCATCTCTCCTTTTCTGGTTGATGTTAACAATACTGTAAAATGTTTCAGGCCCCCCTTTCCCCTCGATTAATGCAATTCAGGTTAAGTATTAGAAAGTCACCATGACTCATGGTATATGAATGTCCTGTCCATTTACATTTTTATATCTTGACTCTTAAATTGTAACCTGTTCTGTTGAACTATGAACCACCTTAAATGTCACGAGAGAAAGGCAGTATATAAATGTACTAAATGTGTGTGTTATTTTCTCAATGGCTGTGTCTTCTTTCTCCCACATAAAAGGGATTCCTGTGCATCCAATTACTACTCCAAGTCCAAAAGAAGACCCATCAGCTGGTCATATAACTGGCAAGTTTTGTTCTTTGAGATTTTACCATTTGAATGGCCCAGTATCAGTGTGTGCGTGTCCACGCACGCACACATACATATGCACATCTGTACAGGCATACACAAACACCTGCAAAGGAAGTGGACCTTTGCTTGTCAAGAGCTCATCCATCACAAGGTGTTCTGGATATGTGAAGACTTGTCTGTTTCTTAACACTGAAAAATCTTTCCCTTCCTTGACCTCAGTTTCTGCACCTGGAAATGAGTATGCAACTGCTTTAGTAATGCAGTGCTCAGGTTTTAGGACAGTTCTTGAACAATTAGTACTGTAATTGTCTATGAAGCACTATCCTTCATTCCTCCCTGCCTTGCTTTTTTTATATATGCGGGTTTCCTTTGCATATGATGTGACTCTGAAGTGCTCTTATTTCTTTCTAAATTAGGAGATGGCTGCAAACCAGGATTTTTTGGACCACATTGTCAGCGTAAGTTGTATAAGTGCACCAAAAGAGGCCAAAGTCAAATGCTGCACAATTTTTTCTCCATTCAAAATGTGTTCAAAATTCAAGACTATTAATATTTAATTTAATTTCCTTTAAATTTGTGCTCTCTAGCTTGTCAGTGCCATGGCTCAGGAGTGTTGAATGTTGACGACTGTGATCAGAAGTCAGGGCAGTGCCAATGCTATACTGGGTTTCAGGGGACTGCATGTGACAGTTGTGCAGTGGGATATTTCCATTATCCTTTCTGTCAGAGTAAGTCTCAGTTGTTCTATTTGTTTTTTATATTGTATTTAAATATTTTTGGGGTAGCTGTCTTGGGATCTTTTAAGTGGAAAGGTAGAATATAAATAAAGAAATAGTCATTTACATATTATATAGGTAATTGATAAAGTCACATCATTTAGAGATTTCAGCAATCCAACAGAATTCCTAGAGGCTCCCATATAGAGAATAGACAATCAGATTTGCATGTTTACATCCTGTTAAGAAAATCATGAACTAAGTTATTTTGAGAATTAAGTTTTATTCTAATATGAAATTCTGCAATCTTTTGATACCTGATGCAGGGTTAGTGACCTGTTTGTCTTGGTGTGCCTAAAAAGAAAGAGAAGAGCAAGGGAGCATATGAGGGAAGCAAATGTTAAGTTTCAACATGTCCTTCATAAGAGCAGACTGAATTTAAAAACCTGGACTATAATCAATTACAAATTTCTCTGTGCTATTAGCCATCTGTATAGGTGTGCATGTGTTTACCTGAGGGGAGGAACAATTTTCAAATTCTGCTCTGGGCCACATGACTTCCAAACAAAAATAAATTCTTCTGCACCTTCCACTGAATGTATTGCCATGCATCACACAGTCGCCTTACAAACATGAAGAGCATAGGGCAGAATTTATTGCCTTAACCAAAGAGCAGCATTTGCATGTCACACAAATACAGGCATAGCAATGTCTCAGAAACTAACGGGGCCTCATCCTTTACCTGAGACTGTAAACTCTAAATCTTGGTTCAGTGTATTAACTTCTCAGTGGCTTTTCAAGACAAATATTGAGTGCAGGGATAGGCAACATTTGGCCCCTTAAAAATGTTTTGCCCTATAAACTCCATTCAATCTCACCAAGCATGAGCTTTGATAAGGTTAGTGCTAGGCTTTCAGACCACATTGACCAGATTTCCTCAAGGACACAAATAAATTGACCTTAACTGTAAGCAGTAATTCAAATGATAGACTAGCAAAAATGTCAAAAAGAAAATTGTGGGAAATTTTCACTATGGTTCTGGAATGATTTAGCTAGGAGTGCACTTAAAAGTGTTGTTTTTTCAATGAACAATGGCTCTCTAAAGTGTTCTGTTTTTCTTGGCAGAATGTGAATGTAATTTAGCTGGCACTGTCCCAGAAGTTTGTGACTTCCAAGGGAGATGCCTTTGTCGTTCTGAAGTAGATGACATTCATTGTAACAGCTGCCGCCCTGGATATCATTCTTTCCCCTTCTGTCAAGGTAAAACTATTTTAGAAAGTGTTAATTTCTCCAATGGGAATTCAGACTTGTAAATAAATCTTATAACACCTTCTTTTAGGGTTGCTAATTGTAAATGGTGAAATAGATAAGGCTCTCCATCTTGTTGTGAAATGGTATGTTAACAGGAAAAGGGAAGGATGCAAAATGTCTCTAGGGTGAGCTGTTGCACCTTGGGAATTGGGAAGGGAGCTAATTCTCAGCACCTGTCTTTCATTCAGATGTAAGGAACTACCTTACACCAAATCAGACAATATGTAGTCCTTTTCATATCATCAGGAGTAAGTCCCATTGAGTGTAATATGGTTCACTTCTGAGTAGACAAATATAAGATTACACAGCTGGTAAGGTGCTGGTCACCTTCACTGGCAACAGATAAAGTTTTCCCTAACTTATTACATGAAATCTTATTTAAATGTTTTGGGCATGTTGGGTGTGGAAGAATTTTCTATAGTTCTGTTGTCATGGACTGATCATTACCTTGTGGGATTTAGACTTACTGGAACTTGGAGCTTCTGCAGGGATGGGGGAAGCTCTAAGATGATCTGACCCAGGAGATTTATGGATCCAGATGAATTCCTGATGGCTCTTGGGGAGTTTCCTGTTGTCTTGACAGGTGATCCTGGATGATCTCTGGAATTGAGAAATGGCCAGGGCAGTGGACACCATTGCCCCTAAACATCTTCTTACAGGAAGTGGAGGCCCCTGAGGAGGTGGTGATGATGAAATGAATGGGACAGAGACTAGAATGATGATGGCGGAAGACTTGGAGTGAATCTGAAGAGGAACTAGAGTTCATTGGCTTGGGTCCAGAATACTTAAGAGATCGCCTACTTCCATACTGTCCGTCTCGCACTCTAAGGTCCTTGGGGAAGAATCTACTTCAGCCAATAAAATCTAGGCTAAGTTCAGTCACCCAGAGGGCCTTTTCTATCGCAGCTCCGAAGCTATGGAATGACCTGCCGAAGGAGATCCGTGACATTTCTACTCTTACAGCCTTTAAGAAGGCTCTTAAGACGGATCTCTTCCGGCAGGCCTTCCCTACCTAGTTCTACTCCCCATTTACTGTGACTTATGTCACTCTGTCCACCAATTCTTCTCTTAAATTTAATGAGAAGAATTAAATTAAAATTAATTAAAATAAAATCCTTGCCTCAAGAAGAAGAGCCCTCCCTCCATGACAACATCATCAGACCTGAGAGGGAGTGAAAAAGAGAGGCCCAACTTCCATCAGGCCTAACTGTGAATGTACTCACTTTGCTCTCTTTAATTTTATTGTATTTTATTTATTTATTATATTTTATTTTCTTTATTTTTACTGTTGTAACCCACCTGGATTCCTTGTGATTGGGCGGGCTATAAATAAATTATTATTATTATATTATTATTATTGGAAGGCCTATGCTGTGGTGATGGTGGCAAAAAAAGAAATTACATTTCTCAGCCCCCCTTGCATCTGCATAGTGTCATCCAGAGGAGCTGACTTGAGTGGTCAGGGGCATTCCCACAAGATGAAAACAAAGACCACTTGACAGCTCACTGTGATGAATTTGCAAAACACTTTGCAGACATAATTGCTTGGATTGACTCTGACTTGGATGCCATAGTTGAGATATGACCAGTGATTGTAATCTTGGTACTTCTTTGTCCTGTATTATTGGATTTGTTTCAATTTGTGCAATTTGAGGAAGTTGACATGATCTTTGGAAAAGTGAGGCTACAGTGTATATACTGGATCCTTGCCCTTCCTGGTTTCTGAAAACTGGTAGAGGGGGATTGTCCAAGTGGGTAAAGGGAGTGGTGAATGCCTCAGTGCAGCAAGGGAAGTTTACAACCTGCCTAAAGTAGGCTGTGGTGAGGCTGTTACTGAAAAAGGATTCCCTGGATCCCACCATTCTCAAAAACTATTGACCAGTCTCTAATGTGGCATTCTTGGGCAAGATTCTGGAGCATGTGGTGGCCTCCTGACTCCAGGGCTTTCTGGATGCAGTGGATTTTTAGGTCCACCATAGGCAACATGATGGAAACAGCATGGATCACCTTGGTGGTTGACCTACCCAGGGAACTGGACATGGGGAGTGCGTCTCTGTTGGTTCTACTGGACCTCTCAGCAGCCTGACCATGCTGTCCTTCTGGCCGACTCTGGGATGCGACTTGGGGTGGTTTCAGTCTTTTTTGTGAACTCAGAAGGTGGTGATGGAGGGCTCCTGCTCGATGCTCTTGCTATTGGTCTGTGGGGTCCCTCAGGGTTCTGGTTTATACCCCATGCTTTTTAACATCCACCTAAAAACACTGGGGGAGACCATCCAGTGTTTTGGGGTGCAGTGTCACCAGTATGCTGATGACAGCAAACTCTATCTCTCTTTCCTGTGTGATTCCAAGGAAACTGACTTGATACTAAACCAATGTCTATTGTCAGTAATGGACTGGATGAAAGCAAACAAATTGAAACTTAATCGAGGCAAGACAGAGGTGCTTCTGGTCAGTTGAAAGGTAGGTCAAGGAATAAGGACTCCACCTGTGCTGTATGAGGTTACACAAATCTCAGGCTCCAGCTTGGATGTTCCCCTGGACTCAACTCTGAGCCTGTGTGCCTAGGTTTCACAAATGGCCAGGAGTGCATTTGCACAGCTAAAACTAGTGTCAGTTGTGCCCATTCCTTCAGATATGAGATCTGGTTACAGTGACATATGCCTTGATTACATACACTAACGTAATGCGCTCTGTGTAGGGCTGCCTTTGGAAACTGTTTGGAAACTTGAGTGAGTCCAAAAGGCCGCAGTCAGTATGCTGACCAGGGCCAGTTATAGAGAGCATATAACTACCTTGTTAAAACAGCTTCACTGGCTACTGGTTTGTTTCCAGGCACAATTCAAAGTGTTGATGATTTATAAAGCCATATACAAAATTCTAATATCTACAGGGAAAGGTTTTCTTTTGGTCCTGCCACCATCATAGGCTCATTTGGTGAGGACACAAGAAAGAACCTTCTCAGTGGATGCTCCCACTCTCTGGAGATGAGGCTGGCCCTCTCCCAGCTTTCCTTTTGCCAGAAGGCAAAGGCCATTTTGCTTAAGCAGGCTTTTAGTGAGTAAATAGGGAAGCTTCTTATTGGAATGTTTTATTTATCTTTTAGAACTTTTGTATATCTTTTAAATGATTTTTAGATTGTTTTATGTGGTGATTTTAATTGTTTGATTAAAAACATTTATTGTGAAAGTTGTTTAACTGACTCTCTCTGGTAGTCACCTTGGGTCTCACTCTGGGAGAAAGCCAGTATACAAATGAAAAACAAAAAACAAAATAATAAATAAATAATAAAATAAATGCTGGGGGTTGGATCTTTGACTACAAATGTTGGACTGCAGTGTTTTCCCATACAGGTGGACAACTTAACAACTTTCAAGCCAAGTGTTGGCCTTTGAGACCTTTTCTGTGGTTCTTCATGCCCACCTTCTTCCCCTGAAGTGCCACAGAATTCTTCCCGCCCACACTTCAGCTAATACTCAACAAATTAGGCAGCACTTAGGTGACTGCTGTTTCTCCTGTCCTTCAGCCTTCTTCTCCTTTCTTTTCCTCCTCTTACCCATCCTCCACTTCTTACAGCTCTGCACTATTTGGTGCAAGCCCCCTAGGTATGGTGGCCAAAGTGTCTCCTACAAGAGGGCTCTTGTAATCTGCTTTCTAGCCTGGCAACTAATTCTGCTGGTGAAGTTTGGTAATGTGTCAAAATAATGTCACCTGACTTTGTAAGGATTATTATTATCACATGCCAGTAAACAAGATAGTGAGAGCTGGTCACTAAAAAAAAGAAGAAGAAGAAGAAAGATAAATTGCATTATGCTTATATGGGTATATAATGTTTGTTTATTATTTAATGGTACATTGGGACATATTGCAAACTTTAAAAGGTCCCCTTATTGCAAAATGCTGGATTAAGTCTACAGCAAAAGAGGTTGAACTAGAAACTTCTTGGATCTGGAGAAGACTCATATGCTTTAATGAAAAACATAAAGCATTTTTCAGTTTGTGTATAAGAACATTTATAAGGAACTGAATTGGAGAAAATGCATCCCAAGCTGCCTTGGTTTAAATTTTGGGGTTTAAAAATTGTCATGAAGCCTAGTTGGTGAGAATCGTGGAAAAATGAAATGCATCCAAAGAAAAGAAATATAATATGAAAACTACTTGAAATGGAAAGGAAACTTCATACTATAAATATATAGTTCCGTATATCAATGTGGAGTTGGCTGGGGCACATAAAAGAAGTGCATAACTATTATTTTGCTGAGCATGTTTTTATTATTGATTTCAGTGGAGCTTTATGCATTTTTCAAAATGCTCAGTAAACAGAAACATACAAACACACATATATACATATTTCACTTGGATGATGCTTGAACTTGTTTTTGTATATGTAATACAATTGTTCTTCCTCATTCACGGGTTTATCATTCACAGATTTGATTATTCATGAGTTTGTCCAGATGGGGTGGGAAGAAGGGTGAAAGCATTTGTATTCTCAGTTATTTGGGCATATTCAGATATTAGTTCAAAATTGGGCTGGCTACTTTAGTTGTGTGATGTGCCCTAGGAAGAGGTGTAGCTTTTAAAAGAATAGTGAACTAACAACCATATTTTAGCATCTTTTGGGGCAGGGTTTTTTGATATTTAGTTTGTTTGTTTGTTTTACTATAAGCAGCCATTCATCTGTCATTTTGCTTTTGTTCAATTTATAATGATTAGAATTTTTAAATGTGTATAGAATTTTAAATGTATACAGGCTATTCTTGTAATAAACAACATTGCAAAACTTGGGACCTATTCATCAATAGGCTCCTTGAGCTATTCAATTCTTACAGGTGGATATTAGCATAACAGTACCATCAGCACTTTCCTAAATAACATTTTGTTGGCTTAGAATAAGTTGTTTTTTTAAAAGTTTCTGCTTGGACCTAAGCCATATCAGTGCTGCAGATTTATAGACAGGAAAGTATAGGAAGTTTCTTTGTTTGCCGTTTATTAACAACCATTTGAATTTTTCATTTTATGCTGGTAGGAAATAATTAAATTAAATTTTTTTCTAAGGTCTAAACAGTTACGTAGCAGGAAGAGTATTATTCTTTCATGGTAAATTTACACTAAAAGCAACATCTTGCCTCAGAAGAGTTAGGATGTTATTTTCTTTCTTGGAGTTTTGCTAAGGGAGATGCATGAAAAATGACAATTTAACAAAAGGTTACATAAATAGTGTGATCCTTTCTGATTCTTCCTACACAGAGTGCAACTGTGATGCAGCTGGATCTGTGGACAACACCTGTGGCCCTCAGGGTCATTGTCTTTGCCATATAAATTATGCTGGTCCTAAATGCAGGCAGTGTGCTCCTGGATATTATAGCTATCCCACTTGCTTGTGTAAGTAAGTTTTTCTTTTACTTATTTCTCAGCTGCTAAACTTACTAGATGCCCCCTTTTTAAAAAAAGCAGTCCTTAACTTATGGCTTGGCAGTTCCTGTTTTTAGCATTTAAATGCAAACTGTGGCTCTCACAGCTCCATATATGGATTCATACCATTCTTTGTCAAAATCCCAGTTAGACATTGCTTCCTTGCAGAAAACAGCACTCCTGCTGTGTGTGATTCTACTGACATTCTGTTTCTCAAGTTTATATATACTAATAAACTGTCATTAACATTACACAATATCATGACTGATGGCCTTTAGTAGCAAAAAAGCATAGTTGATTTATGACCCATAGAAATGGTGGCGTACATCCCATAGACACAGGATGTCCGAAGCTCAGTATACACAGCTAAATGAATTATATTCAACAAGTTCAGGAAAAGATGCCCGAGACTTTGGAGAGCATTTGTAAATATGTTATTGGTATGATGGACCGGTGGTTTG
Source organism: Sceloporus undulatus (assembly GCF_019175285.1). Lineage (NCBI taxonomy): Eukaryota > Metazoa > Chordata > Lepidosauria > Squamata > Phrynosomatidae > Sceloporus > Sceloporus undulatus. The sequence continues at coordinate 2,663,217 of NW_024802939.1, read as the reverse complement.
GCTTAAATATTTTCAGTGCCCAGCAATTTTTGTTGGATGTTATGCAACACATGTTTGGATATCTGCAGGTGCAATTTTGCTTTTTGGTGGCTTCAAATCATGGTAGTCTAAAATGTCTTAAAGTTAGTGATGTGACAATCAGAGGTCTTGCAGCACTGAAGGAATTCCTGTTTCTGTCTATAGTGTATAGTTTGATCCTAAGTGTCCTCTAGATACTACTGAGTTGAATGTACAGTAATAAATTTTCAGTATGTCAGCCATTTCTCCCCTTCCCGTTCAGTTCCAGCTCTCAAAGACTAAGCCCTAGTGTAGAAGCACATTAAGAAAGGAATAACAGAGCTCTCCTTCCTTTTTCTGCTGTAGGTTAAAGTCCTCAGCCAGATTGCCTTCATAGCTGGGAGCTACAAGGCAATAAATAGATCTCAGTCCTAAGCCCTAAATCACATATTTGTCTTTTTTTTCCAAAACAGGGAAGCAAGAGCTGTTACTTGCTTGAGCATGTCTACAAAGCATGCATAGAATGATGTTGAAGAAATGTTAATTCAGTGACTTCTAACTGTGGGTGCCCAGATTTGGATTACAGTGGGCATTGCCCTCTCTGCCTTCTGCATTTTGGCCAGCAGGACAGTGGGGGCTGTAGTCCAAAAACATCTAGGGACAACTTGAAGCTTGGTGGATAACAAAACATCTGTTGTGTAAATACTGCCATTTCTAAAATTAACACCTTTGTTCAGCTTGTAGGTGCTCACCCCATGGCTCCTACCAAGGCTCATGCAATCCAACCACAGGGCAATGTGAGTGTCGACCTGGCATAACAGGCCAACAATGTGACAGATGCCTCTCAGCAGAGCTGCACTTTCCTCATTGCCAAGGTAATATTTGCAAGGACATTTCTAATTTTGGCAAGTTATAGAGGCAGTAAGCCAATGATATGGACCTCCATGGGCTGTGAAGATTATGAAAAGTTTAGCTCCCAACATAGTTGAATAGTTTTTTAAGTTGTCATCACTAACAATCAGATGCTTAAATTTGAAATCAGCAAATACTTTGGGTGGTGATGGGCAAGTAACAGGTTTGCTGATGTCCACTTGAGCAGAGGGAGAATTAAGTAGTAAGTTTCCCAAAGAGAGAAGGAGGCAGTTCTGGGGTTATTCTTGTTTGAAGCCCTGAGGAAATGTTCAATAGTTACAAGTGCTCTTTAAAAATAGGCCAAAATAATTTTGAAAAACCTGCTAAACACAATTAAACCACTGGCTTTAGGGACCAAATGCCATACAAAACAGTGTAGTGTTGGCTTCCTGCTTGAAACTGATAAGGGGGAAGAGCCAGGCTGACTTCTCTTGGGAAAGAGTTCCACTTCTGAAATGCCACTGTTGAGGAAGTCCTGTTGAGAAAGCCATATTGGCCAGTGCCAAAAGATTGGATTCTGTTTTCCTGACTTTCCAGAAGAGGAACACTGAGGCCTTGTCTGCACTGGTCAGGATACTCCAGGGGCAGCCTGGAGTATCCTGGCCCCAATCTACACCCATTATCTTGGCCTCCAATCCTGCACCATGGTTGCTGTCTGTATGGGCATCCCTCTGAGCCACCTGGCACATCCACTGCTGCTATGGGTCACTCCGAGGTCAGAATGAAATGGATCAGCGATGATTACATGATTGGACACCTCATTCTGATCTCAGAACAAGCAGCTCGTAGTAGCAGTGGACACACTGGGTGACCCAGCGGGACACCCTTGCAGACAGCTACAATGATGCAAGAATGAAGAGACTAGATGGAGCAATGGAAAATCTGGAGCAACAGGTATATTTTTTATACTCTTTTAAGGCTGGTACAGCCCAGTTCTGGTGCAGAATGTACCAGGCATTATCTAGGCTGCTCACACTAGAACCAGGGTTTGGGATGTGTAAGTGGTGGGAGAGGGAAATAGACTTGAGTGTGACTGCATAAGAATCTTTATACAAGGTTGAATATATTGTTTTGTGAAATTATTTCCGGTTCCCTTCTCTGACTGTCATCCATGGGGCATAGTAGAACTTGGAAAAGTTACATTTTTGAATTACAGTTTCCAGAACTCCACCTCCCAACCATCCGGGCCAGTAGTAATCCAAACAAAGTACTTGTAATATTTCTGTGCTCTTGCACAGACAACCAGTAATTTATTTACATGCTTCCAGACTAAATCCTATGGCTTTGAGCACAAAAGATGCACAGTTTGTTTTAATAAATACGTACTGATCATAAGAAGAGACTTGATGGGCAGATCAGGTCAAATGTCTAGCATTCTCTTTCCTCCCAGTTACTGACAAATTGTTTCAGATAATCTGACCAGTTGAGTCCTGCAGGTAACAGCTCTTCTTCACTGTTCTTTCCCCATAAAATTAATCAGGAGTTTCCAATTAGCCATCAATACTACCACCATCAACCAATTCATCCAACATGGATGGAACTGGTTTTGATTTGAAGCGTGAGTAGTACAGGTGCAAATTCTCTGTCTCTCTCTCTCTCTCTCTCTCTGCTTTCCTGTGGCCATAAAGCTTTCTTAGGAGTTTATCACACGTGAAATTGGAACTCCAATCCAAACCCATTCCGAAGGAAAAGGGAAGCAGAGTCAATTCGAATCCAAGGCATTTCACGTGATGAATTATCTCACCTGAAGAGCAAAATTGTGGTCATTCCTGAGGCAAAGCGGAGCATACCATGCTGATTCACCAATTCGAATTGGCACCCTTGTGCATGCTCAGTGGGGCTTGAACACATCATTAAACTTTGCACTTCCAGGGTGAAGAAGGGGGCCATTTCCTGGTTCCAGTTTCACATGAATGCTAGCCACGTGAATGTTGCTTCACATTTCCTCTTCCCTTCTATTTTATTCTATTTTATTATTTTATTTTGCTCTATTTACTCTACTTCAAAAATTAACAATGCGTACAACTCCGGCCATGTGTGTGGCTCAAGTATACATACAGCCATATCCGAATATGTCCTCTGTGGTCAGCCTTCCCTCCATCCCTCCCTGCTTGCCTCCGAATGTGTCATCCAATGTCGCCTTCCCTACATGCCCCCTGCTTACTCCGAATAGCCTCCGTGTCAGCCTTCCCTACATGCCCCCTGCTACTCCGAATATGTCTTTGTGTCAGCCTCCCCACATGCCCCTGCTTACTCCGAAGTGGTAATCCGTGTCAGCCTTCCCACATCCCTCACAAGAGCCACATCCAAATGTCTCCTCCATTCTTGAAGGAGTACTGGAAGCAAAGGGAGCAAAACTCAAGCCGCCGCATCATGGGAAATGTGGCACCTGGAGGTTGTGGGGGCGGGGTAGGGTTGCCATAAGCCAGACTCCCAAACCGGGACAAATGTAGGACAATGTAGGACAACATCTTCAAATGTAGGACATGATTTTCTAAAAATGGAGGACACGCGAAAAAAATTGATGATTTTTTAAAAATGTTAATCTAAATGCATGTTTCTAAGGCAGAATCAAAATGGAGGCCATGTTGGCATATCCTAGACAAAAAAATAAAAACAAGGCAGGGGTATATATATTTAAAAATAAAAATAATGAAAAAATAATAAAAATCAAGACGGGTGTAATATATTTAAAAATAAAAAAATGAGGAAAAAAAGCATAATAAAAATTAATAAAATAAAAAACATGAAATAATAAAAATTAATAAAATAAAACCAGAAATAATAAAAATTAATAAAAAAAAACAAAATAATAAAAAATTAATAAAATAAAAACAAGAAATAAAAAATCAATAAAATAAAACAAGAAATAAAAAAAATTATAAAAATAAAATAAGTATTTTATATATTTAAAAATAAATTAAAAACCAAAAAAAAGCAAGGCAGACCTAATGGCCACTGACTCAGCTTTTCCTCCTCCTCTCCTCCTCTGCCTTATTCTGCCTCTCCAAGGAACCCTTCCTCTGGCTCCTCCCTCCTCCTCCTGCTCCCCCCTCCTTCTGCTCCCCCTCCTCCCCTTCTTTTTATCAGATTGGCGCGCTGGCGCGTGCGTGCAAACAAAGGAAGGCAAGCACGCCACACGGGGTGAGCACGCGGAGGGAAGTGGGGCAGGCGCGCAGCGCTGCCGGCTGGCCCTTGCTGAGGCCTGGGCAGCGCGCGCCGAGGAGCCTGTTCTCCTTTGGCCAGCTGGCCATTGGCCGGCTGGCCAAAGCAGGGGACGAGCTTCCTGCTTTAAGAGCCCCCTGCGCGTGTGGCAGGAAAGCCCTGGCCTTGGGCGAAGGAGGCGTGGTGGTGGTGGCGGTGGCGGGGGGCGACTGCTGCTGAGGAGGAGGAGGAAGGCAGAGCTGGAGGAGGAGGTGGGTTGGGCGCTGCCCAGGTCCCCCACCACTCCAGGAAGAGCAGGAGGAGGTGGGTTGTGCGCCGTGGCCGGCACGCATTAGCAGGCAGCGGCAATGGCCACAGGAGCGCGCCCAAACCGGGACCAAGGCATGGCTGAGGGCCAAAACCGTTCCGGGACCGGGAGGGGCCCCCGAAAGCGGGTTTTTTCCCGGCAGCCACCGGGTTATGGCATCCCTGGGGGGTATCAGAACCGAGCAAAGTTGCATTCCACACCAAGACTAATTCAAAGTTGGTTTCTTAGTGACCCTGAAAAAGATTTGTGAATTCGCTAGTTCACCGAATTCACCTACATCAGGAGTGACCCTGGATTGACTTTGGATCGGATTTGGAACGACTCCCCATAGAAAGCAATTGTGTGTGATAATCTATCACATTAAAATATGAATTCACTTGGTTGGGCCCGGAGTGGCTTTGGATTGGAGTTGCAAAAACTGTCGTGCGATATCGTCTTTAGTGGTCACAGTCCAGTCAGTGAAAGCCAGGGTTCCCCAGTAGATGGAGTTCTATATAAATTCAGTGGAAGACCTGGGACAGGTTTCTATATGTCAAATGGGAATAGTAGTGACTGAGTGGATGCCATGAGTCCAACACTCTATTGCAATGCACATTAGAAGTACTGTGAGTACTAAATTAGCTTTGAAAGATAATTCAGAGTGCAGTAACTGAAATACTTTCTTCAAAAGCATTAGATAAACTGTTGAAGATAGATTTTTGGAAATAAAACTGTGCTGCTGTTTTTTAATCATCAAAAGGAACCAGCCATGAGTGTGACCCAGCTGGAACCATGGATTCATATTCTGTAAGTATTACAGGGGATTTGTCCTGACATAGACCCTGTCTGCACAGGCCAAATACAACAGCCTCCCTCCATTCCCTCGACAGTGAGACCAGACGCAACCCAAAGTCCGGTTCTGGTGTAAGCAGACTGAACAACAGCCAGCCCATTTCGCACCAGAAATGGGGTTTTCCCCTCTTATCACTGTGACCATCACTGAGCATCTCATTCTGACCTCAAAAGTGAGCAAGCCACAGCAGCAGTGGGTGCACAAGGTGGCTCAGTGGGGTTGCCCATGTCTGCTTTTCCTACAGGTGACTTGTTTCTTGTGGATTCAGAGCCCTCATTCTGAAACTCGGTGGCTGTTGGAATGTATCCTGCTGAACTGCCCGGCACATCTCCCACTGCCACCAGTGGCTTGTTCTGAGGTCAGAACAAGATTCCCAGCCATGGGAGCATCTCTGGGCACCTTGTTCTGACCTCAGAGCAAAGTGAACTATGGGAGCAGCAGACATACTGGTCAGCTCAGCAAGACATATGTGCAGTAAGTCACCCGGCTTCAGAAGAGAACGTTTAGCGACAGAGGAGAGTTGGGGCCACTCCTGGTCCAGGATAATCCTCTTTACTCCAGTTCAGACAGGGCCATAGTGGACTTAATATCCAAGGTTATCCAAACAAGAAACAAATATCAGGCAGCATGGCAGCATTTAGCCATTCTAATAGACAACTTGGTGCTGGCAATGTTTAGTCTAGACTAGAATAAATTATTTAGGGAGACATGGTGACTGTTTTCAAATATGTGAATGGCTGTCATGCATAAAATGAAGCATCAGATTATTCTCTGTTCCTCCACTGAGCAAGTCTAGAATGAGGAAAACTGAAGGAAAGCAGATTTTGGCTAAACATTAGGATAAATTTCCTAATGATGCAACTTGTTTGACCAGGGAACATTCTGCCTCAGGAACTGAGAGGCTGCCCTTTGCTGGAATTGTGCAAGCATAGCATGGACAGTCATTTGTTGGCTTACTGTAGGTCTAGTTGTTCTAAAGTGGTGTAGAACCAAGTGATCTCCAGCCCTTTTATTACTATGATTCTGTATTGGTGACAGGAGTTCCACTGGTGTTCCTTTCAGTCATACATAAGGTTTCCTGACATTTACATGGTTGAAATGTTTCCCCTAAGTCTTCAGTACTGGCAGAAAGCGCTTTAAACTTAAATATGTTGGAATTTTTGTTGGAATTTATCTCTCTTATCACTGTGACCATCACCGAGCATCTCATTCTGACCTCTGAAGTGAGCAACCCTTTTGATTAGTGACTAATCCTCTTTTGCAGACCCTCCCACCCTGAGACCTGTCATTAGCAACAAAACAATATACATGCAAATCACTCCTGCCTTTCCAGGTCACACAATATATATACCCAAGTCCTTTTCAGGCAAACATTCTCTGAAGATGCCAGCCACAGATGCTGGCGAAACATCAGGAAGAAACTCTTCTAGAACATGGTCACATAGCCCGAAAAACCCACAAAAAACTATGGAAACATTGTTTGTCCACCCTGCTTTTCTCAGCCTCTGTTCTTCAGTATTGACCGACAACACTAGCTTGTTAAAGCCCCTTAGTTTCTTTTAATAGAATACAAATAATTGTCTTTGTCTATTAGGGCCATTGTTGGTGTCTGAACAATGTGGAAGGTACAACATGTAGTATCTGCAAACCTCTTTACTGGAACTTGGCCAGAGAAAACCCTGATGGATGTATAGGTAAGGCTACTTTGATATACTTCATGCATTCAAAATTAAGCTAGTGATTTATTTATTTATTTATGCATGCATGCATGCTTAGCTACTTTCAGGTTCAGGCCGGGTCAAAGACTTTATTGCTACTTGTGGCAAAGAGTAAGATAATAACCCCTACCTCTACCCCTCCCCCCCCAATCCACATACAGAAGTCTCCTGGCAGATGAATTAATTTTACTCAGTTTTGTTGTCCACTGCACATAAGAGTGGCAAGTAACTTTAAGGGGTGTGGACTGGTGATATGGCACTCACAGCTTCCAAATAGGTAGAATCTCTTTTCTTGTAATTTGAATCAATCACTTCATATTCTGATCTCTGGATCAGCAGAGAACAAGCTTGGTCCATCTTCTACAGGAGGTCTCTAAAAGATTTGAAGATGACTGTCATACCACCTCCCAGTTTTCTTTTCTCCAAGTTAAACATACCCAGCTCCCTGAGCCATTCCTCACAGGTCTTGCTTTCCTGATCTTTGTTCATCTTGATTTCCCTTCTCTGGATGCATCCCAGCTTGTCAGTAGCCTTCTTGAACAATGGTGTCCAGAAACAAACACAGTATTCCTGGTAAGGTCTCATTGAAGCCAAAGAGAGCGATTTTATCATTTCCATTGATCTGGACTCTCTACACCTGTTGATGTAAGCTAGAATTGCATTAGATTTTTCGGCTGCCCTGTTACACAGTAGCTAACAATTCATGATTCTTTCATTTAAGGCACTGGTTTCTGTTTATAACACAGATGATTAATGCTGCTTATCCAAATGCTGTCCTGTAGTATCTAAATTTATACAAAAATAGTGTAGTTATGGAATGTGAAACTCAGTTATAGAGTTTATACACTTGTATTTAGCCACTTCACTTTCCAGGACAAATAAAAACTTTGTGGTGAATGTATTAACAGGAAAATTGTGCAGAGCGAAAGAGTTAGACATCCTGCCCTCAGTGGCATCACTGAGGTGGGGTGCGGACTACACTGGGTGACACCCAGAAGAGGGGTGACACCTAGTTGGGCCCTCTTCCCTCTTTAGAGCAGGAGGGGAGTGCATGTGCCCTTGTGGCTCCTCCCAGGGTAGAAAGCCCAGGAATGGTGCAGTGGAGGGGCATGGTCATATCCTTCTCAGTGGCATCACCATAATTAGTGATGTTACTGCCTGCCTTACATCCCTGGGTCAGGACATCAGGACAATATTAAAGTACTGATACACAGACAAATTCAACTTAGCATCTGGTCTGATTCAGAGGGCTGCCTTTTGCTTGGAGAATTCTGTTGGAAGTTTTCTAAACTTTCCTTGTTTATGAACACTTTAATATTTTACTGAACTATAAAAGACAAGTGGATAGACTTCAGATTTATAGGATCTACTTTGTTTTTGTTTTTTAAAGCAGAATCCTGAACTCTACCAGCAGGAGGAGATAGTAGAAAACGCATACTTTTAAGAAAAGTGTATGAATGTAGCCTGTTTTTAAAGGATGTTTTGGGTCTATCTTGTTTCTATATTGTCATTATCACTTCGGGATCCAATCTGTAAGAGAAAATTATGAAAAAATTGCTTATATAGGATGTAACAACTGAAACTATGTGTAAAATATTCAGCAGTGTGTGACATCTTTTTTGAGAAGTGTAGAATGCTAGATGTGTGGGAAGTCATCCTACAACAATCTTTCACTGTAAAAAAGGCTCACTTCATTTCTACAGTTAAATGTGTCTACCAGTCTAACCAAAGTGAGAGGAATTTGTACTGAATGTACATAGGGCCCTTTCACAGTACACAGTTATAGTGCTATGATTCCACTTTAACTGCCAATGGTATGTCCTCTGGAATGCTGGTGTTTGGTGTTTAATGAGGCACTAGAGCTCTCTGGCTAAGACTACACTATAAATCCCAGGATTTCATAGGATGTTGCCACAACAGTTAAATTGGAATGGTGGTTGGCCCTGATTCCAGTTCCCAATCTCACCATGTGTAGATGTTCTAAGGCAGAATCTTGTATGAACAGGTGTTGGGTTTTATTTTATTTTATTTTCTGTGTTATAAGATAGAATCCAGAGAGTTCCTTTAGGCACACTCAGAGTTTAGCCTTCAGCCAGCAGTAAATATAGTATATAAGGATTCTCAGAAGATTACTTTTGGATGGATTTGCTTGCTTTTGCAGAGTGTCAGTGCAATGCATTTGGAACACTGAGTGGAGTCAAAGAGTGTCAGAAGGTAAAGGATTACATTACAAATAATTTCTTTATGTATTGTGTTAATTTCTGGTTGACTACAACTGTCAGTCAGCTAATACCCCATATACGCTTTATCACAATGGTTTACAGGATGAAAAATGTTTGGATTTCAAGGGGCTCTTTCAGACTATGCAGTTTTACTTTAACAGGCATGATTACATCCTATGGTTTCCTGGCATTTGCAGTTTAGGGAGGGGTATTAAGAATTCTCAGCCAGAAAACTCTAGTGCCTCACCGAACTACAAATCCTAACCTTGCTCTTCTTTGGTTGAACATGACTTTCAGTGCTGATTTTGATCTTTCAATTGCTTTGTCTGATTTTACAGTATGTCTGAGTTCACACTCTGGCATGCTGCCTACAGCCTTCTTTCTTTTTCCTACTGAGAGATGACTTCACACTTGCCACTTCATTATAGAATGTAGTGCTGATGGCTTCTTATAATCCAGTCATGTTTTTCTCTCTGACTACAACCCAGTGGCTATCTAATGTCAAGATACTCATTTTGTGCCTGTTTAAAAACATATTATTTTAGACCGTTGTTAAAGTTCATTATTTTGAAATAAGAATTATATAAAGGAAAAAGTTGAAAGATTTCTGAATTCTGCTCCTGTTCTTCCTTTACAGGTCAATGGTGAATGCTATTGTAAACCTAATGTTTGTGGAGATTCTTGTGATACTTGTGAAGATGGTTATTATGGTTTAGAGGCCAAGAACTACTTTGGATGTCAAGGTACATTATAATTTATTTATAGCAGCTGATGGATAGGACAAGAGATATCAAAAAAGATAGCCTTCAGATCACATTGTGCACAAACATTTTAGAGTCCTTGTTTCAGATATAATATAAATGCAAGCTTTCTCTTTAAAACCTGTTAGGTTACAGTGGAGTGCCACATTTTCAAGATTAAAATATCTGCTTTTTTTCAAAAGCCTTAACAAGCTTTGGTGATGGGGTGGTAGTAGAAGGGCAAAACAGTACAGAACAGCCTGGCAAAATTGGGCTTCTTATTCTCTGGCCACAATCATAAACTCATCTAAGCATGCTTAGAACTTCTATAAACACTTCCATCAGGTAAAAATACATAAGAAAACATTTATGTTTCAAATGCATAAATGGGGTATATTTAGAAAAAATATTCAAAATGTTATGTTTTTACTCATCTCATAGATCAATCCAGAATAATAATGCAGTCCTCCAAAATGTCACCCACTTCCATTTATTTGTTTTGATTTCCTGCAGAAGTGGAGTTGGGAGGCAGGACAAATCATGGTCCTTTCTGGAATCTTTTTCCTAAAGCAAATACTTTATATGAGGCAGCCTTACAAGGCACTTACAGAGGGTAGCAGGAATTTAATACAGGGGATTGCTGTAGCAAGACTCTGCTTCCCTGTGTTTATGCTGCTGTTTGAAGAGAAACTGCCAGAGTCCTTGGTGCAATGCCAGTTTTTCCCTCTTTTGACCTTTTCTGTCTCTTGAGTATGTGTTCAGTCTGCACACATAATGTGAGGTTTCTGGAGATGTGCTAAGATCCTGAGGAAATATATGCATAAAACTCAGAGTAATATTTCTGCTTTATTTGTCACTAATAAAGGGGCCATTCCCACTGACAAAAATAATCCAGGTTGAAACTGGATTATTTTTAAATTGATTCTCTCTGGAGCCGTTTACTCCTCTTTTACTCCCCTTTGTTTTTCACACTTAAGGGGAGAAGAGGAAAAACAGCCACAGATATAAGAAGATGGAGGAGGAGGAAAGAAAAGGCAACAAAGCTTCCCTCTTTCCCCCCTTCCTTCCTTTTTTCTTTCCTCCTCCTCCTCCTCCTCCTCCTTCAAACCGTTCCCTGCTGCCTGGCCTCCTTCCCCTTCTCTGCCCCGGTAGGCCTAGAAGGAGGCCGGGGCAGAAGGAGAGAGGCAGGCCCGGAAAATGCAGGACGGAGGACGTGTGTGTGTGCCTCTGTCCTTCTAGCCTGCCTCTCTCCCCTCCTTTGCGGAGGCCCAGAGGCAGGCTGGGAGAACAGAGGCACGCATGCATGTCCTCCATCCTCTGTCCTCCATTTTGCTGGCCTGCCTCTCTCCTTCTGCCCCAGCCTCCTTCTAGGCCTACTGGGACAGAGAAGGGGAAGGAGGCCAGGCAGCAGGGAGTGGCATGGAGGAGGAGGAGGAGGAGGAGGAGGAGGAGGAGGAGGAGGAGGAGGAGAGGGCCAGCCCACTGCCACTGCTGCCAAACCCCGCACCAGCAGCCAGGTAGGCAAGCAGGCTGGTTGGCAGTGGCTGGTGGAAGGGAAGGAGGAGGAGGATCAGGAGGGAGGGAAAGGAGAAGGAGGGAAAAAGGAAAAAAAGGGAAAGGAGGAAGAGGAGGAAAGGGAGGAGGAGAAGGAGAAGGAGAAAAGGAGGAGGAGGGAGGGAGGGAGGGACGGAAGGCTGGTGACAGGGAGATGGAGGAGCCATTGCAGCTTCCCTGGCCATCTCCCTGTTACTGGTGGTGGATGTGAATCCACCTTTGGTTCCGACTGGGCTGAATCGATTTATTATCAAATAAATTGATTCTGCCCAAAAAGAAGCGGCAAAACCCAGCGTCTTTTTGATGCGGGTTAAATGGGGGGAAACCCTAACCCCCCTTGCTGAATCAATTCCAAATTGATTCCCAAGTGGGAACGATAGTGGTTTAAACTGGATCATGATGCCACATGATCCGATTTAAACCTCAGTGGGAATGGGCCCAAAATCTCACCATGGACTACTACCTCTATTTATTTGTGGTGAACTTTTAAAATGACATAAACAAACTGGAGTAGGTTCAGAAGAGGTCAGTAAAGATGGTCAGGGGTATGGAAAATTAGTATTATGTGGAAACGTTAAAAACCTGGAGAAGAGAAGATGACAGGGTGTGACAAAACAGACACTTCATATACCTGAGATGTTGCACAAAAGAGGAGAAATACAGTCAGTCTTCTGTACCCACGGATTCCTCTTCCATGGATTCAAGGAAACACACACACACACACCCACACCCACACACACACACAGAGTGGGATCATGGTAATGGTATTCACAGGGGATCCGTTCTGGACCCTCCCCTCAGATACCAAATTTACGGGACCTCAAGCCCTGCTGTTCCCAATGGCGGCGCATGCACGTGGCCATGCCGCCATTGGAGACAGCCCCCATTCTTTCCAGTGGTTATACCATTAGGGACAATGGGGGCTGTTCCCAATGGTGGCACAGCTGCCTTTGGGGACTATTGGGGGCTTGCCAACCACAGATACTGAAATCTGCTGATTTCACTGTACATTCCAAAAAGCAAACCTTGATTTTGCCGTTTTCTATAAGGGGCACCATTTTATTATGCTACTGTATTTAAAGTGACTTGAGTATCTATTGATTTTGATATCCATGGGGGTGGGTGGGTCCTGGAACCAAGCCCTGGTGGGTACCAAGGGCCCACTGTATTTGTTATCCATAGTTCCAGAGGACAGAACTAAATCCAGTGAACTTAAATCACAGAATGGTAGATTCTTATTGGACATTGGAGATACATTATAATGGTGAGTGCCGCTTGCTTAGAAGGCAGTATCAGCCTAACCAGATACCTAGAGGGCAGTGGTTGTGGCAGCACCATAAACTCTCCCACTGTCTCAGGCAGTAACTATCCTGATTTCCACCTCAGTCTCTTGCCTATCTGCCTCCTTCTTATATCTCAGAGAACAGGAAGTCTTTGTGGAGGGATGTGTGGCTAACGAAAGCAATCAGCACCACTCTCCATAGAGCTAACTAGGCACAGTTGTTAGCATCTGATCTTTTGCAGATCATGGCTGGGTTCTCTGGGAATTCAGCTGTGCTGCTAGCACAGGCATTTTACCAAGACATTGCACTCACAATGCCTGGCTGTTCTGGGAAGCAATTTTTTCTGGTGCATGGAAGGAGGCCTCCTGGGAGAGGAATGGTGTGATTTGCAATTCCAGGTGCTGCACTCCCCAATGCAGGTGCTTCACTCTAGCTCAGACCTGCACAACTTGGCAGTAGGTAGGGACCAAAAGTAAAATAGGCTAAACTTCCTCAGGCTGCAGATAGGTTTTAATTAAATACTAATTGATGATTATTAATTAATAATTACCAATTAATAATAAATACTATTAACATTAATTCTGTCATCCTCATCCTCCTCTTCCCCGCTTTCCTCAGGAGAAAGTCAAGAGGTGGAGGAGCCTTGCCCATCCTTCTCCTCCTCTGCCCAGACTTCTCCTCAGGAGAAAGCTGAGTGACAGAGGAGACCTGAGGGGTGAGTGTTTGACCTTCTTCCTCCTCCACTGCCCAGCCTTTTCAGGAGAAAGCTGGGTGAAGAAAGAGCCCTGCAGGATGAGTGTTTGCCTGTCTTTTTCTTTCACCCAACCTTCTCCTTGGGAGAAAGCTGAGTAGTAGAGGAGGCTTGCAGAGTGAATGTTCACCTGTCTTCCTTCTCCTCCACATGGCCCTCTCCTCAGAAAAAGGTCAAGCAGCAAAGAAGCCTTGAAGTTGTTCCACATCCTTGTGGGCCACCTAAAATCCTTTTGCAGGCCACATGTAGCCCCCGGGCCATATGTTGTGCAGGCCTGGTCTAGCTGATGGAAGGGCCAGCTCTGCTAAAGGGCTCATGGGCTGTACCTCATTGGACATCTTCAAGAAAAAGCTGGGCAGCCAGCTGCTGGAGATGCTGTAGATCTGGTTTTCCTGTACCAAAGTGTTGGGCTAAGTGGCTTTCAACACCCCCTCCAAATTCTGGTTCTGTGGGGATATGATCAATTATCTTCACATTCTCCTGGATAACTATAGCTTTTTCTATTGATACCATCTAGTTTGTGTAGTCTGATGTTAAAACTTTGATTTTTGTCTTGCAGGATGTGAATGTGATGTGGGAGGGTCTGTAAGTCATGTGTGCAATGCTCTGTTTGGTGACTGTCAGTGCAGAAATCACATTGTTGGAAAAAACTGCAATGAGTAAGTCAGCTGGGAAAGTTTATTTAATTAATATTTGTGTCCAGCCCTTTATAAAAGTCCTTAAGGGGAAGATGTGTTAAAAGAGTAAAATACAATAATTAATGTTAAAAAAAAGAGAAATCTAATACAATCAATAATTATCAACAACAAATACACAGCAGAGTTCCAAGGATGTTCATAGGTAATTCATACATGAAAAATAGATAGATCTTAGCCAGGTGCCAAAATGTGTATTTGAGGAAACAGCATTCTGGAATCGATGCCACCACAGAGAAGGCCCTGTTTCATATCTACCATCCAGGATCATGAGACCCCCACTCCTCGCCAGAAATATTGGAACATGGGCAAGCTGGTCCAGGGAGAGGCATTTCTTCTGAAACATGGGGCCCAGGTAATTTCACACACACAGAGAGACACACTCTGTACAGGTTCAAGCCATCCCTCATTCTTTCTCCTAATCCATCAGTCTGCTGCAAAATGCTCCACAAGACAAATGGGTGTGGGCAGACAGGAGACCTGTTGATGAAAAAGTTGTCCCCCGTAAAAAAAGATACTTACAGCATGGTGGTAATTCTTCCGGGGAGGGATATTGAAGGAGTGTATTGCCTTGTGTACTTCAGTGCTTTTATTGTTGTACTAGGACTCTAGGAGCCATAGAAGCGCAGCCTGTGACCTTGGGCAAATCACACTCTCTCATCTTGAGAAGAAGGCAATGGCAAACACCCTCTGAACAAATCTTGGCAGGAAACTGTGTGATAGTTTCTCCTTAAGGTCACCAAAGTTGAGATTACTTGAAGGCACAAAACAACAACAACAACATTGATCACCACCTATCCAGAGAATTATTAACTCTTCTTCCACTTCTTTTCCCTCAAAGAGTCCTTAACAATTTCTCAGGCTCTCATTTCCCTGCAATAGATGTCACAAGACAGAAAGGGCAAATACTGTATATAGAATCATAGAATCATAGAGTTGGAAGAGACCACACGGGCCATCTAGTCCAACCCCCTGCCATGCAAGAAATCCAAATCAAAGCGTTCCCGACAGATGGCCGTCTAGCCCATGGGTAGGCAACCTGCGGCCCGTGGGCTGGATGCGGCCCGGCGAGTCCTTGGGACCGGCCCCAGCCCGGTCCTGCCACCGATTGCCGCTGGGGCCTTTGGGGGGCAATTGTCTATAGAAGCCTCAGAAACATGCATTTATATTAACATTTTTTTAAAAATCAGCAAATTTTTTTTGCGTGTCCCCCATTTTTTTTTTAAAAGTGTCTTCCATTTGAAAATTTTGTCTTACATTTGTCCTGGTTTATTTATATATGTAATTTTAAAAAAAATTATTTAATTATTTATTTTTTGGCTTCGGCCCCCCAGTTGTCTGAGGGACAGCAACCCGGCCCCCGCTCAAAAAGGTTGCCTACCCCTGGTCTAGCCTCTGCTTAAAGACCTCCAAGGAAGGAGACTCCACTACACTCCAAGTGAGTGTGTTCCACTGTCGAACAGCCCTTACTGTCAGGAAGTTCTTCCTAATATTGAGGTGGAATCTCTTTTCCTGTAGCTTGCATCCTTTGTTCCGGGTCCTGTTCTGTGGAGCAGCAGAAAACAAGCTTGCTCCCTCCTCAATATGACATCCTTTCAAATATTTAAACAGGGCTATCATATCACTGCTTAACCTTCTCTTATCCAGGCTAAACACCCCAGCTCCCTGAGTCGTTCCTCATAGGGCAAGGTTACCAGACTTTTCACCATTTTGGTCACCCTCCTCTGGACACGCTCCAGTTTCTCAATGTTGTTATACATGGTTATACATGGTTGGCTTTATCTTAATCCAAGAACTTTGTCCACATCATCAGGGCCGGCTCTAGGTATTTGGCCACCCTAGGCGAGAAATATTTTGGCACACCCCTCCCCCCCATAGTCCTTCAAAGTGTAGGAAAATGTATTATTATTATTATTATTAACCTTTATTTATGAAGCGCTGTAAATTTACACAGCGCTGTACATGCAATCTTTTTAGCTAGACGGTTCCCTGCCCTCAGGCTTACAATCTAAAATAGGACATGTTGTGTGGGCTCAGGCCCTGCCTGCTGGGTTCTCGGTGAAGGACGAAATATTGGAACAGGCAGCTGGTCCAGGGAGAGGCATTTCTTCTGAACATGGGGCAGGTATTTCACACACACAGAGAGACACACTCTGTACAGTTCAGCCTCCCTCATTCTTTCTCTAATCCTCAGTCTGCTGCAAAATGCTCCACAAGACAAATGGGTGTGGGCAGACGGAGACCGTTGATGAAAAAGTTGTCCCCCGTAAAAAAAGATACTTACAGCAGTGGTAATTCTTCCGGGCGGATATTGAAGGAGTGATTGCTTGTGTACTTCAGTGCTTTATTGTTGTACTAGGACTCTAGGAGCCATAGAAGTGCAGCCTGTGACCTGGGCAAATCACACTCTCTCATGGAGAAGAAGGCAATGGCAAACACCCCTGAACAAATTTGGCAGGCAACCCGGTGAAGTTTCTCCTTAAGGTCACCAAAGTTGAGATTACTGAAGGCAAACACAACAACACAACAACATTGAGATCCACCTATCCAGAGATATTACTCTTCTTCCACTTCTTTTCCCTCAAAGATTCCTTAACAATTTCTCAGGCTCCATTTCCTGCAATAGATGTCACAAGACAGAAAGGGCAATACTGTAATATAGAATCATAGAATCTAGAGGGAAGAGACCACACGGGCTATCTAGTCCACCCCCTGCCATGCGAATCCAAATCAAGCGTTCCCGACAGATCCGTCTAGCCCAGGGGTAGGAACCGCGGCCGTGGCTGGATGCGGCCCGGCGAGTCTTGGGACCGGCCCCGCCGGTCCGCCACCGATTGCCGCTGGGGCCTTTGGGGGGCAATTGTTATGAAGCCCGAAACGCATTTATATTAACATTTTTTAAAAAATCAGCAATTTTTTCGCATGCCCCCATTTTTTTTAAAAGTGTCTTCCTTGAAATTTTGTCTTACATTGTCCTGGTTATTATATTTAATTTTAAAAAAATTATTAATTATTTATTTTTTGGCTTCGGCCCCCCAGTTGTCTGAGGGACAGCAACCGCGCCCCACTCAAAAGGTGCCTACCCCTGGCAGCCTTGCAAGACCTCCAGAAAGGACGCCACTACACTCCAAGTGAGTGTGTCCACGTCGAACAGCCCTACTGTCAGGAAGGTCTTCCAATGTTGAGGTGGAATCTCTTTCCTGTAGCTTGGCATCCTTTGTTCCGGGTCCTGTTCTCTGAGCAGCAGAAAACAGCGCCTCCCTCCTCAATATGACATCCTTTCAAATTTAAACAGGGCTATCATATCACTGCTACCTCTCTTATCCAGGCTAAACATCCCCAGCTCCCTGAGTCGTTCCTCATAGGGCAAGGTTACCAGTTTCACCATTTAGTCACCCTCTCTGGACATGCTCCGTTTTCATGTTGTTATACATGGTTATACATGGTTGGCTTATCTTAATCCAAGAACTTTGTCCACATCATCAGGGCCGGCTCTAGGTATTTGGCCACCCTAGGCGAGAAAATTTTTGCACACCCCTCCCCCCCATAGTCCCTCAAAGTGTAGGAAAATGTAGGACATGTTGTAGGACAAATGGAGGGCAATTGTAGGATGTTCAAGAAAATGGAGGACACGACCAACTAAAAGCCAAAAACATTAATAAAAAACAATATAAATTCATTTTCTCACTTATGCTCAAAAATGGAAGACATTTTGACATCTTCTGGATAGAAGTTGGGCTGTAGGTGGGTTTGTGTGTTAGACTGGATTCTGGAGACCAGGATCGATTCCCTGCCTATTGGGTGACCTCAAGCAAGTCACACTCTCTCACCCTCCTCAGCAGAAGCCATGGCAACTTCCTCTGAGCAAATCTTGCCAACAACCCTAGGGAAAGGTTTGCTTTAGGGTCCCATAAGGGGGAACAATTTGCAGTACACAACAACAATAATAACGAGTACTGTACCTTTGAGTGCGCTGGAGGTCCACAGCATGGTGTAGTGGCCAATACGGACTAGGACAATGGGGACACCAGGGTTTAGATCCCCTCAGCCATGCAAGTCCACTGGCCCCATCAGGTCACAACAGCGGTCCCCCAAAAGCTCATTTGATGGTTCTCTGGACATTTCAAATTCTGTGAAATAGTGCATCTTTGTCCCCAATTGCCTTGCAGGTTTGCACAGAATTGCCTAGCAATAATATTATAGAGTGGGTGCCAAATTCATGAGGGCTCTTCTGTAGCTCACTAATCAAGGATCAAGAAGATCACCTTTTCTCCCTTTCCTTTCTTTCCCTTTTTAGTTTCCCAATAGATGAGCTGTTCTATTTAAAACTGGCTTTTTTTACCTTGGTTTGTGTACTAAGTGAGGTGTTTAACTTTACAATTCAGGGTCTCTTTTATTGCTAAAATTATTCTATGTTATGGATGATTCTTGTGTTTTTTGAATGTTAGATACAGGTGGTACCCGGGATACGATTGATCGCGTTACGCAATTTCCGGGGTACGAAAGTTAGCTTGAAAAACTGTTCCGGGTAACGAAAGATTTTCGGTTACGAAATTTTTTTGGTGTGTTTCGGCGCTTTTGGCACGAAATTAAAAGCCGCGGCTTCCCAGCGCTAGCGGTTTCGGGTTGCGAAACTTTCGGGTTACGAACGGCGCCGCGGAACGAATAATTGTAACCCGGGGTACCACTGTATCTGAGTACTGTTTGATGACAGGAAGGCAGAGTAAAATTATTGTAACAGATAAGTTAATTAGTTCAAGGGTGGTCACTAGACGAAACATCCTGTACAGATACAGTGCTGGGAACAGACATACCTGATGCAGGGGGCTGTTGCTTCTCCTCTCTGTGAACCTTCCAGGCTTTTGACCATGTAGGAATGGAATGCGGACAGGTCGATCTTTTATTGGTTCAGCAGTTTTCATGTGGCCATCACACTACATAATTGTAGTGTTATGGTTCCTCTTTAATTCCATCCTATGGAATTTGGGATTGCAGTTTAGGTAGGGTTGCCATCTGGGGGACCCAAACAGGGAAAAAATGTAGGACAAGGCTTAAAATGTAGGACATTTTAAAAATTTCCTGGCCAGGAAATAACAAAAAAAAGGTCCTACATTTTAAACCTTCTCCAGAGCCCGCTGGGCCTGGGAGACAGCCTCTCCAAGCCCCTCGCGAGACTATGCCCACTGGGCCTGGGAGACTCTGTAGGCAAGAGGTGCCATGTTAAGAACTGCATAAGCAAACTTAGGCTGCTGACACTGCTTTCAACTCATCACCCCCCTATGGAATCCTGGGATTTGTAGTTTGTTGTGGTGCCGGGCTGGGCTTTGAAATCTCAGACATAAGAGAGGCAAAAGGCTTGGCTGCATCTACACTGGAGAAATCATTCGGTTTGGAGACTATTTACTGCCTCAGCTGAAGCTATGGAATTCTGGGAATGGTGGTCTGTTCCGCACCACAGCAGAAGGCAGTAAATCCCTGGAAAGCTATCTGACCAAGGTGACCAATGCCCTCACCCCAAATGTAGGAACACCCAAAAAAAATGTAGGACTGGCCAAAATAAAAGCTAAAACACCCATGTAATATAAATCCTCTTCTTAGCCAATCCAATGGGGACTTTTGAAGTGACAGAAGAGTTGTCCTGAAAAGGAGAAGTGATGCTGGTCACCTTGTCTCTAATCCAAATGCACTGCCGAAAAAAACATGCTGGATGAAATGCCCAGAGTTCCTCACCAAGTGCATCCACACTGAGGAAAGAATCCAGTTGAGAGTGACTAACTGTCCTGGGTTAGTGCTGGGAGAATGCTGGGAATTGTAGTACACGTGGCCCCAGAGCTATCTCTGACAGGGAGTCCCATAACCCTCCAACGTAGTTAACTGCATGCCCAGAATTCCTCCCCAGGTGCATCACACTGAGGGAAATGGTCCAGTTTGGACTGCTCAGTGCGTGGGGAATCCTGGGAATTGTATCTATTGTGGCCTCAGAGCTCTCTGACAGAAAGGCAAAAAGCCTCAGACACCAGATTCCAGAGCATTGAGCTTTGGCAGTTAAAGGGGTCTCAAAGTGCAGGGGGGGGGGGAGAGAAAAGCCTGGGAGTGTGACTGAGCTTGGCTGTGGGGCTGCTCCGAGGAGGAGGAGGGAGGCGGAGGGAGGGAGGGAGGGAGGGAGGGAGCCAAGTGAAGTGCGCAGACCATCCGGAGCCTCCCTCTCTTCCCACCGCTCTGCCCTCCTCAGCAACGCCTCCGCTGTGGACTATTCAGCCCCTTTTGTCAAAGAGCTCTGGTGCCAAAGAACTACATCCCAGAATCCTATAGTACTGAGCCATGTGTTTGGGGGGAGTCAAACTATTTCGCAGCCTTGCTACCCCAAAGCCCTTCCTATTACAAGCAAGGCAAAAGCTCTTCCTTTACCAAGCCATGAAACCAACCCAAGCGAGGGTGATTGCTTCTTTCCCATTGGTCACTTCGGGAGAAATTTGCATTTACAATTAAGGTGTTTAGGGCCCAAACGATCCTGTGATAAAGCATTTCCCCGAACTCCTGCCCGGTTCACATTAACAGTT
>NW_024802939.1:2585844-2641977 GCF_019175285.1 Sceloporus undulatus | reverse complement strand
GACGCGGTTTACATTTAAAAGATGAGGCAATTAAACTCCCAGTGAAACATGAACGATTTATGGCCTTTTTTTCTTTGCTCACTGTAACCTGGAAAGTAAGGCTTCCTGAGGGTATATATACCAAGTGGGCTCACTTGGTATATAATAGCTCTGAGTGGGAGATGTTTTAAAGAGCTGCTCTCTAGGCTACGCCAGTGCGCCAGGTGGGGAGAGTGGCGCACAGCCATGCGCGGACCCCGAACCGGGAACAAGGTGTGGGGGCCCCCAAACCGGGCCGTGACTGTGAGGGGCCCCCCAAAAGCGTGATTGTCACGGGGGCCGCCCGGTTATGGCATCCCTAAGTTTAGGGGGAGGGGCTTTTAGAATTCTCTGCCAGAGAAATTTAGTGCTTCACTAAACTGCACACTCCAGGATTCCATAGGATGTAATGATGGCAACTGAAAGTGGAACCATAGTGCTCTTATTGTGTAGTGTGAAAGGGTCCACAGTCATAATGTTTCTTTAATGTGCAAAAAGTGGAAACCTTTTAAAAAGAAAGCCAAATACTGCCTTGTCATTCCATTTTGTATTTATGAAAGGCCAGAAAAGAACTATTACTTTCCCAATTTACATCACATGAAATATGAAATTGAAGATGGAACATCTCCTAATGGAAGAGGGATCCGGTTTGGTTATGACCCTCTAGAATTTCCTGGCTTTAGTTGGAGAGGTTATGTAAAGATGTCCTCAATACAGGTATGTATTTAATTTTTGCCATGATGATATTTTTTGTGAACTAGCTCTAGGAGGGGAAAAAAAAAAAAGAAATGAGTTCATTTTCTTAGTCCTGCTGTATTTACTACACTGTTTCTTTAGATGATGATGGGTGCAATACAGAAGGAAACATTCTTTAGTAAAGTCTAGTCTGCACATTAGCCCTGTATCTGGGCAAGGATCTTCTAAACAGTGCCTAAAGCAGTTTGCCATATGAATTACCTAACCTGTTGTCTGTATCTGAGCTAGGGACAGGCAGCACTGGGAAATCCAGCCTGCTCAAAGAGATTCCCCATATAAGTGAGAGGAACTATACTGTATGTTGCTCTGAATCTAATAACTAATTTGCCATAAGAGAAAAGTGACCGCACACATATAGATTAGTCTTTGACATGTTACAACTGAACAGAAACATTTTTGTCTGCAGACTGTGGTTGTATCTGCACTGCAGAAATAATTCAGTTTATCAATGCTATGGAATGCTGGGATTTATAGTTTTGTGAGACATTTAGCTTTCTCTGTCAGAGAGCTCTGGTGCCACAACAACCACAATTCTCAGAATCCCATAGCACTGAGCCATAGCAGTTAAAGTGGTATCAAACTGGATTATTTCTGCAATGCAGGTGCAGCCTGAATAAGGAGTTGAGAGACTCTTTGATTATTTTTTGTGGCTCTTTAGGGTTTTTTTTTTTTTTAGATAGCTTGTTGTTAATGAAATAGGATAATTGCTTATTATTTCCTGTTGGGTGTCATTAAGTTAAGCTAGTGTAACATGACAGATGGATAGCTTATATGGAGGGTCTGGAATAGAAGTAGAAGTAAAGCATGTACAAGTTGGATCCAAATTTTGTTAGCTTTAATACCTTGGAAAAATCTTATTTTCAAATTCTTAAAGCATCTTAAATAACATCCACAATATTGGCTACACTATCCATTATTTAATATTGGTATGCAATATTGGTATATTGGTATATAGTCAACATCAAGTTTAGCTGTGTGATGCCAAACTTTGAGCAAATTCACATGTGTCTACTCGGTAGACCTGGTTTCAGTGAGGACTACTCCTAGGTAAGCAAGTTTAGTAATACAGGTATAAAAATGAGCAACTTTAGCCTGAACATTAACTGTGAAGATCTGTACTTATTGTTTTGGACTGTGTTATGTCATAACATTCCACATTTTTTTCTTTTCCAATTAGATGTTTACATTTGCTAAATGTATTTAGGTGTTTTCTGCCTGTGGGGCTTAGTATTAAATAATATGCTTTCCTGTCCTCTTCTTTGCTTCTTTTTTCCCAGCCAGAGGTGGTAGTGCCTGTCACTGTGGCTTCTCCTAAGCTCTTCCACCTACTACTGCACTATGTCAGCTTGGTTTCAAAAAGCTCTAATGGGACGAACTCACTTGCTGAGGGAAAGCACTTTGACCCTAATAACACTTGTAAGTGAATTACATTTCTTGCTAGGTTTGCCTATCTTTCTCTTCCTAGTGAAAATGCTTTCTTTTCTGGCTAAAAGCTTGCTTCTCTGCATAAATGTCTTGCATATGTGTGTGTGTGTGTGTGTGTGTGTGTTTATGTTTTTATTTTCTATAGGAACCATATATTTTGCTTGCATGCTCTACTTTTTGGCACTTTATGGCTTTTTTTCTTGTTAACTCCCATTTTACAGAATGAAGTGAGGATAACTCTGAATGTGAAGAAACCAACCCTCTCTTTATTTCATGTTATCTTGAGGTATATTAGTCCTGGAACTGCTGAAATACCTGGTCACATAATTGCATATCAAACTCGGTCTCAAAAAGGTAGGTAAAACCCTGTGGCTGTAGTACTATTCTGATCAGCAAATGGTTCATCATGGCATCTTCATGAAATGAACTCAGTTGATTTAACAAAGTTTGTGTACATGATCAGAGTAGTTTGGCTTCTAGGGAAATGTACAGTGTCTTAGGACTTAATCACACGAGGCTGTTCTCCCACTAAAATTGCATTTTTTCCCAAAAGCGCTATCAATTGGGGCTACTCTCCTCTTGGTTGCACCTTTCTAATCATTGTAATCTTTCCAGCATTATAGCTGTCGTTCGCGATAATACCTTACCACATACAGAATTTGGCATTGCCCACCCAATACTGGCCAGTGTAAAAGATACTTATGGCTGGAATAGATGGTCCCGTAAAGCCGGCTTGGGGGCATGGCGTTTAGACATAACATGCCCCCGAGTAGCCTGGAAGCCGCGCTGGCCAGCTTCCGGGTGACGTGGGGGCATGGTGTTCAGATGTCACTTGCCCCAAAACCAGTGAAAATAAGAGCAGACCTTTTCTGCTCCTATTTGGGGTGGAAGCTGGCGGGGTAGGGGCTGGGGCATGCAGTTTCATGGCCCCAGTCCAGTTCTCTCGGGCAGTGTCATGCCGCCCCTTTGGGGCCTTCTGTTTCGCTCCTTAGTTGTCACATAGGCTAATTAAATGGCATGGCATTCATGGCTTTTGCCAGCAATGCATATTTCTCTCAGCTCGTCACTGTTGCATATTCTGTACTAATAGATACTTCCTCAGGTGCTTTTAGAAATAGTCATTTGACATAATTGACATAAAGACCTTCAATAGTATTTATTTAAAAGCTACCACCTCCAGACTCAACTATAAATAATTGTATTAATTTGTGTGGTCCAGTGTGGTATACTGATTTGTGTGCTGGACTGGGAGACCAAGATTCAAATCCATGCTGGGTTGTGGAATCCCATTGGTTGACCCTGAGCAAGTCACATTCTCTCAGCATCTTTTTTTTTTTTTAGCGTGAGAGAGCATGAGAATACTAGAATGGTTTAGTGGTCAGAGTGTTGGATTAGGACTCTGGCAGACCAAAGTTTACATTCCTGCTTAGTCATGGAGATCCAGTGGGTGACTTCCGTCAAATCACGCACTTTCAGCCTCAGAGGACAGTAATGGCATACCCTTTCTGAACAAATCTTGCCATAAGTGATAAGGTTGCCATAAGTTGGAAATGACTTGAAGGCACACAGTAACAACAATTAATTTGATAAAAGAACTGAAACTTAAAGCCATTGTCTGGTTGCATGTAGCATAAAGTGGATGGTACATATTCTGGGATTTGGCTGAATCTTGATATTCTATTGAAGTGGTTAATTAACTGTGTGTAAGAAGAAGATTGTTTGTCAGCCTGAAAAATGAGCCATGTGCTCTATGAACTCTATGCTCATCTGTTCCTTCCCTGCTTCCTATGCCTTCATTATCCGTATACTGAAGGTATGATTTCCTGGCTGCCTTTAATCAGAATTATTCTTGTTTAATCAGACCTTGGAAGAGTGACTTTCAGGGTTTCAGCTCTGAGAATCCTCTAGCCAGCATGTGTCACTTGCCATATTGTTCTTGATTTTAGTCAGTCACTTTTCTGAAATCTAGGTATAACCATTACTTACAGATCAGGACATGTAAATGGGATCTGATCTATAGACAGAAATTAAATCACAGTGTTCTGAGTTCAGATATCACAAGACATTATGATTTAAATCAGCCATGCTGTAAGTGCTGTTAATGATTGCACAAAGAGAGAAGAGAGTGTATGGCCACATGATTCATTTTTAGATAAATGTATTGGCCTCAGGCTAATGTTTCTTAATGAAGCCATTGTTTCAGTGCAGTGCTCCAGGGAATGATATCCATGCTGGGTGACTGGATCAGAGTATAGAAAAGTTAGCTTTTGGACAGTTAGCAAAATCCCCAGCCAACATGGCCACTTGACCAGATTCATCTCATTTATTATCTTTCTTTAACAGTGCGATATTGCTGTTCATTTCATTTTATTGACTAAAATGTTCCTATTGGAACATATTAAGGAGTGCATTTATTAATTTACTTCTTTTTCTGTCAGGGACTCATCAGAGGAAAGACATTGTGTTCCCACCCAGTAGTGAGCCAGCTTTTATCACTGTCCCAGGAACAAATTTTGCAGATCCATTGTTGCTAGGTCCTGGAACATGGATTTTTAAAATTGTGGCTGAAGGAGTCCTTCTGGTAAGAAATTCATCTAGAATATTATATTGTATTTTTTAGAAGTCATTCTGTTCTGGAGTAAAGGGAAAATACCTATGGAGGAAGTTAGCATTGCAGTAAAGAATAAACATGCAGAATGATCACTCATATACTGCAAGGACTAGTTGGGATTTGAATTGGGAGATGGAGGACCTGGGAGACTTGGGCCTGAACAGACAGGCCAAAATAAAGGTGCTTCAGGTCACTTTGGAGATATGCTGTTTAAATGACACACACATCTTAAGAAGGACCAGAAGCTGCACCAAAGCCACACTCCAGTCCTTCTGGACTCTTAGGAAGCATGCATCATTTAAACAGCAAACCTCCAAAGTCACCAGAAGCAGCTTTATTTTGGCCTGTCTGTTCAGGCCCCTGGTTGAGATCTGCGGGCTGAAAGGTAACAGATGTACACAGAACACCACCATTTTCATATGTTCATTTAATTTGTGCTCACTAGCTAATGCTTATACTAGTTTTGTTTTGTCCTGCCAGGATTATTTTGTGCTCTTACCTAGTGACTATTATGAAGCATCCATCTTACATTTACCAGTTAGAAAACCTTGCACGTATCCAGGACATGCCACAACAGATAAGTTAGTTCTTCTGCTATATCAATGAAATAATTGCCCTGATTTATTATTTTATTCTATTTTAATGGTCTAATCAAGCATTATAATCTATTCTTCTTTTTCTTCCTCTTCTCAAGTTGTTTGCAATATGAGCACTTGCCACTAGAAAGATTTTCTTGCACACTTGGCTCAGAAGTAACATTTTTCTTGCAAGCGGGAGAGTACAGGAAAGCTGTTTTCCAACAACCAACAGCCAAACATCCAGTAATGTCTCACATAAGTGGTCAAGAGGTAAGATGTCTCAGTTCACATATAAATCTATCACAGTGTGTTAACACATTTCCACTTTGTATATTCAACAGTATCCCTATGTGGTGATACTTACTTAAAGGGAGGGCTTTTTTTCTGGAGGAAAGACCTTAGTGGATGGGATTCAGCCTTTAGGACATGAGTGGGGATGATGAAGTTGGACTGTAACTCCCTACATTTTTAATATATTCTACATGATTCCCACTAGGTGACATAAATCCTTGACTTTATTTTTTATTGTGTTTTTAATTGTGTTTTTAATAGATATTTTAATTGTAACATGTTTAATCCTGTTTTAAGGGGGGAATTTGGGACATAATTTTGTAAATGTGGATATTTTAATATGTTGTGAGCCGCTTTGATTGTCTCATCACAGAAAAGTGGGATAAAAATAAGTTTTATTTATTATTATTTACTTCTGTATATAAAAACAAATAATATTATTGTTTTCTCCCTGCTTCAAGAGAAACCAAATAGTTCCATGTAGTTTTTGAATAACTAATTGCTTATGAAAACAGATTGAATCCCCATGATTATTACTTTATTTCATATTTCAATGAATTTTGAATCTTCTTTAGGTGGATCTTCAAATCAAATTAAATGTTCCTCAAGCAGGCCGCTACATTATAGTGCTTGAGTATGTCAATGAACACAATCAAGTTTATGTTGGTAACGTGGAGATTATCAACATGGGACAAGTGACACAGGCAAAAATTAATATATACAGTTGCAAGTATGGGTGAGAAAATCTAAAAATATTATTTTCTATGTCGTGATGTGTAACTGTTTTGTATTTGGTTGGCTTTTAATAGCTGTGTAGGTTTACACGTACCTTTTAAGAGTTCTTTAGGACCATTTCAGTTTTAGTCACATTCTCTTACCTGTTTTTCTTTGCTGGTGTGCTTATTTGCTCAGCCATGGTCCTTCAGCTTATTTCTCGTGCTAGTCCCATCTTGGTTTCTCTTGGTTCTATTCTTTACTCTTCTGTTTTTCAGTTTTTGTGCTTTGACATTGGAGACCTATCTGTTGTGTCTGTTTTAGTTCTTCTCATCTCCTCACCTGCCTGTCTATTGGCCTGGGATTGTAAAGTAGAGTGTTTGTTTTTTATCCATCAACCACTTTCTTTTAAGAGGATTTATACTGGAAAGAGCTCTGTGATCCCATAGCTACTCACAATATCATTCACAAGTTCACATTTAGCACGACTCAAAATAGTCAATTTTTAGTTAGTATGAAAATACTGATGAATTGTTCATACCTTGTCCATTATATTGGAATTATGTTTTCCTCTGCATCTGGAGATTATCGTCAACATTTACAGCATCATAGTATTGTTCATGTGCATTGCTCATTTGCCACTCAGCTAAATAGTGTCAGGTATACATAGGTATTTCAAATACTTTCACTTGTTGAGTAGTGGACATCCTGCATGTGGATCACCCCTACAGTTCATGTCTTGTACATGAAAGAACACAACTAGCAATGGTAGCACCTGAAATGAGTGCATATTATCAGACATATGATTGTTCCATTTATTTATTTATTTATTTATCACTGTTCAGGGAACTGAATCCATATATCTCTGCTTCAAATGGAATAACAGTAGCAATGACATTACCATAATTGTCTTGGTGTTTTTCCCTCCAAAAAAGGAGAAGATATTTACCAAAATTATATGAAATAATTTCAGTTTGTATCAAAAAGAATGCATCTGTTTGTGTGTGTGTGTATTAATGTCTAACAAGTCAAATCCTAACGTGAATAGATGTTCAAATAACTTTTACCCTTTAATTCTTTTACTACAAACATTTAAACTTTGTATTAGATTTATTTCCCAGATTTTTCTTTCTCTCTTTCCCCCATCAGTATAGGGTTTTACTTTGTTTGCTCCTGATAAGTGATTCTATCAGCTATTTGTTATGTGAAAAATGGGTGAAATTCAGAAGAATAAAGGCCTTCTTCCAGATGAAGAAGTCTAGCATACTTTACATAGAAAAGTCAGCAGCTCTCAACAACATTTAAACTCCCTTACAGCTTCCTGTGTCGCAGTGTTGTGATGGATAATCTGAATCGTGTTGCAGTTTATGACCTTTTGTCTGATACAGAGTTGCATCTCAGATCTTCAGTAATACATTTCCTTCTGGTATGTTTCCATCAGAGCTAGTTTCCTAAAGTGAGAACCAAAGCAGCAGCACTGTTTTCAGTATTATGTAAGGCTTAGAAAGTTACTTGTTTGGGCTACAACTCTCAGCTGAATGTGGGCAGGGATCTTTTCTTATGGTAATGTGTCTTTAAATAAGGGACAGAAAGGTATTTCATATCAGGTTTGACTACCTGTCTATATAAGCCCAGGGTTGTCTGAAGGGTGGAACAGACCACCACAAAGGGGCGGCTTAAAGCTGCCCCTGAGAAAGCCGGATTGGGACCACGACAATTGCACGAGACTGCCCCAATCTGCCTTTTTGCCAGCCCAAAGAGAAGCAGCACCTTTTTGCGATGGCAAAAAGCTGGCTTTTCCCACCACACCACGGATTTATGGTACTCCTGCAGCGTGTGGTGTCTAAACACCGTGTTGCCAAAATGCCTGGAAACCTGCTGCCATGTGGGCAGCCAGGCGGTGTGAAGCCAGCTTCCAACCATCATGTGTACGCCATGCCCCCAAGCCAGCGGGAAACCAGCTTTTCATGCCGGTCTGTACTGGCCCTAATTGTAAGGGCATTCTCTGCTGTCGCCCCCAAACTCTGGAACGACCTGCCGGATGAGATCCGTCAGATAACATCATTAGACAGCTTTAAAAAAGCGGTCAAGACGGATCTCTTCCGGCAGGCCTTTCCAGATTAACCATCCCGGCCCAGGTTCCCAGGTTCCCTGATTCCCTCATTCCTCCCGTGGCCCCATCTTAGAGATGGTTGAGGATCAACAGAGGGATATCAGGGTTTTTAGTTTTAATTGCTGTTTTTATCCTTGATATTGTATTTTTAATATGTTATACTATTTAATACTGTCTTAAGGGGGGGAGGGATAAAGTGTTTTTAATTGTCATATTTTATATTTTACTGTTGTTAACCGCCCGGATTGGTTTGCCAGAGGGCGGTATACAAATAAATATTATTATTATTATTATTATTATTATTATTAATGCCAGTTGCTCCCTGATTGCTTTAACTGTATATAGCAGAACTGAATGCAGGACCTTTCACATGCAAAGCTCATGTTCTATAACAGGGGTAGGCAACCTTTTTGAGCCAGGGGCCGGGTTGCTGTCCCTCAGACAACTGGGGGGCCGAAGCCAAAAAATAAATAATTAAATAATTTTAAAAATAAATAAATAAATAAATAAACTGGGACAGATGTAGGACAACACTGTCAAATAGTGGACACTTTTTAAAAAAAAAGTGGAGGACACGCAAAAAAAATTGCTGATTTTTAATTTTTTAAAATATAAATGCATGTTTCTGAGGCATCTATAGACAATTGCCCCCTTGCCCCTGCGCATGAGAGGCCAAAGGCCCCGGCGGCAATCGGTGGCAGGACCGGGCTGGGGCCGGTCCCAAGGCCTTGCTGGGCCGCATCCGGCCCGCGGGCCGCAGGTTGCCTACCCCTGTTCTATAACATAGCTGCACTGCTAAGTTCAAGAAAGCTACAAGACTGTAAAATCTTAATGTCTCTAAAAGCAAAGACAACAGTTTAGCTTCCTACCCCTTGTATATTCTTAACTTGTAAAGAGGCCAACGTCTCTTTAGGGGAATTTATGTGATATGAGAATGATCCATAAAGCAAAAATTATTTATGTGCAGGTTTGCAAAACCAAGGTGTGACTATTTAAATAGGTGACTTCTGAAGTGAGCAGTGACATTTTTTTATTATAAGATATCTGCTGCCACCTATTGGATACTTACTATTACTTCTCTTGTCTCTCTTCCTTCCACACCTCTAAGCTTGTACTTAGATATAGGGTATATAAAGCACATAAAAGCAAATGTGAAGCATGGCTGGTTGATTCCATTCCAAAGAAGTTAAACTTCTACATTTTGCAAGTCGTACTTAAAGCTTTAAAAATTACAGTCGACCCTCTGAGCAAACGTCATTGATCTGTCCTGGATCCCCTCACGGATGCCAAAATCCATGGATGCTCAAGTCTCAATGACCTCAGTGGTGGCGTAGATGGATGGCCACACCACCATTGGGTACAATGGCACTTTGCCTCCCCGGCCACCCAAAATCTACCTCATCTCCTCCTCCTTCTCCCCCTTGTCCTTCTGCCTCCCGGCAGGCATGGCAAAGCCTGGAGGGTCAGGAAGTGAAGAGGCAGAGCCTCAGGGGGGTGGAGCTGAAAGAGACCGCAAGGTCATCTGGCTGGGCCCCAGAGCCTCTCCTAGGAAGCGGCACTCCAGAGTGCTGCCCTTGGACCTTCCTTCCTCCCAGGTCTTCCAGCCCCAAGGAATGCCCAAGGTGCACAGTTCCCGCCACCCCCCTCAGGCTTGGACGAGCCCCTCAACCATCCCATTAGGAATTCCCACTTCCAAGGGGGGCTCTGGGGCCTGGCCGGATGACTTCATGGTCCCTTTTGCCTCCGCCCCCACTGAGGCTTCGCTCCTCTGCTTCCTGATCCTCTAGGGCTCGCCATGCCCACCAGGCAACAGAAAGACAAGGAACAGGAGGAGAGGAAGGTGAGGTAGGATTCGGGCAGGAGGAGGAGCCCCTTCCCCGACTGAGATGTCCCCTGGTAATGTGCAAAAAAACAGGATCAGTGCTTCTTACATCACACCATTCTTCTGTATTTA
This sequence comes from Sceloporus undulatus, assembly GCF_019175285.1. NCBI lineage: Eukaryota > Metazoa > Chordata > Lepidosauria > Squamata > Phrynosomatidae > Sceloporus > Sceloporus undulatus. The sequence continues at coordinate 2,631,517 of NW_024802939.1, read as the reverse complement.
AGTAAAGAAAAATGAGCTGTCTGGAGCCTTATCAGCGTGGGCCGAATACCATTGCCTCTCCCTGTTTTCTTGGCCGGGAGACTGGACGACACATGATCCAAAGCCCAGTTCTGGTGTGAGTTGACTGGGTGATGTCTGGCCTGCTAAGTACCAGAACTAAGTTTAACCCCTCTTAACGTGAATTTTTTCAAGTCCTTATTTGCTCTGGATCTTCCTGAAAGATTCAGAGCCCACAGTTCTAAAGCCAGGAGGTTGACCCGGCTGAGTCACCCAGTGTGTCTGCCGCAACCACCAGTTGCTCACTCAGAACGAGGCACCTGGCCTTGTGACCATCACTGGTTGCCTCATTTTGGCCTCAGAGCAAAATAACCCATGGCAGTGGATGCGCTGGGCAGCTCAGACTGGATGTTCATGTGGTCAGCTGCATGGTGGTGTAACGAAGGGCTTTGAAATGAAAAAGGGTCAGAGCAGCTCTGGAGGCAAGATACTCCAGGTTGCCCCCACGCTGGTGCAGACGGGGTCCCAAGGCAACACATGAACTGTCAACTGGGCATATGTTTGATTCCATGTAAGATATAATAGTTATAGCTCTCTGCCCACCACATCACGCACATATCTGAATTTTCACAAATCATTCTAATGAACCTCAGAAGGTGCTGTAGTCAAGGAAAAGAATGTTTAATACTTTGTCTTCCAGTTTCTTGATTGGGTCTTATTGCATATAGGCCTTCTGTTTTTAAAAGTTTTTAAAATAAGTACAAATGGCATATGGTTCTCACATACCCTAGCTGTCTTTTTCGTTTATTACAATCATCTGGTAAAGGGGGGAAAATGAAACATGCAGGTCATTTTTGTTTCCTAGAGTAAAATTTGTATTATTCCAGTGGAAGATTTTTCCCTAGAATATGTGGAACCTCAACTATACTGCATTGCTACATATGGTCATTTGGAAAGGTAACATATTTTCTTCCTTTTTCATTGTAACACTCCATGATTTTGATACTGGAAGTTTGTCCTTTGATTCTGTCAGGACTACCTCCTTGAAAATTTGGCTAATTTTAATTATTTAACCTGCTGTGTCATAATATTTACAGATTCTTCACTTAAGCAAAACCTTCAAATTCTTTTTAGATGACCAAGTGGGTCCTGCTAAAAATACTGCAATGTCACCTAGTTGCAATTAGCTAGCCTTATTTTCTAGGATATGCCATTCAATTTCCTCTCTGTCCACTTTGCTCCCCAGCAGCTGATTCTTTTATGTCCACTGAAAGTACTCAAACATCTCCGAGCTGCTTTGGATTTCCTGTTCACTTTTTTCCTTGTAAGATTTTTTGTACATCTGAAATCTTAGGGTGTTCTAAAGTTTGCTGAAATCTTTCTTTTGCCTGGCTGGTGTCATTTTGGCTACATAAATATCCACACTCATAATTAGTTCATTATTGTTATATATGATTTGGTGATAATTATAGTTACTCGCCAAATATTTATTTAGGCATTTTGTTAATATTCTATACAGCCAGTCTTGCATTCTCATAACTATAGTATATGTTCTCATAATTACAGTATGTGAACATACTGTGAACATTCTGCGCAGTATGTGAACATTCTGCATTTATTTGGCTTTATTTCCTAATGTCTCTTAATACTCTCCTTATTTATCCCTTTTCAAGTGCTTCATGCATCCCTTCACAGTATGAAATGCCTCCTTTAACAGTGGTGTTGGATGCTCTGAGAGATGGGAATATTGAAGTGGTGAGAAATATGGTCTATCAAGATTCACTGAATCCTCCAAATGCACACACAGCTAATGGAGTGACTTTGACTTCTTCACAGGTAGTTACATTTTGTAATAAATATATCTCACAGTCCAGTACAAAGTAAGACCCATCTATGCCCAATGATTTGTAAATGTTAATCTTATCTAATGTGCAGCTGAACTCTTGAAGAGCTTTAGGTATTTCTCCTTATTGCTTTACAAGAATATGACATTTTATAAATAGCTATTGCTTGATGTAATAGCTAAAATCTTGCTAAGATATGACTTATTTTAAGCTGATATTTTATTTACTTAATTGCTAATTTGCTATAGTTATCTTATTCTCCCTGTGACCAAGTTTTCCTACTAGATGGGGATGGAAGCGACAGGAAGGATGATTCATATTTCTTGACTTTGCATTTCTTTGTAATGTTCTAAGTGAGGGACCATAGCATCTCCCTAGTGTGAAGTCCTTTGAGAAAGACATTGGCAAAATGCCTTCCATTAATAACCCCTGCAGCAAAATGCCAGTTTACAAACTGTCTTGAGTTCTGGGAAGCTTGAAATGAGCAAACAACTCATTATTTTCCCACAATTACTTGATGCTGCATCAAAAGCACAGTGGGCAATTAAAATGATTATCTAGTTTTAGATCTAGATGCTGGTATGGGTGATCCTCCAGGGTAAACATTAAAGCAGCAGTGTGGAAGAGAGTCTTCAATCATTGCCCAGGTATGCTGTATGCTAATATTGAGCCTACTGAGATGGATGAACTTTACCTGTTGTGGGAACTCATTAAGTTCGGTAGAAAAATGCAAATTGTGAATTGTCCATATTTTGTGTTTCCTTACAAGATGTAATCACTAAAGCTAATGTGTACTTCTCTGTCTCCAAAGATGGTCTTTTTTTGTTTATGTCAATGAACATTAGGCCTCAAGCACACTAGGCATTCAGTTTACTCCCTAAGGAAGCTTGCAGATGAGAATGTTATTGCAGATTGTCCAGATGAGAATGTTATTGCAGATTTATTTCCAAGATAACTGTGCTAAGCTTTCTAGTTGCTGGTACCAGAAGTCTTCTATCTGAAAGTACAATTTCTAAGTAACTATCAGCAGTAATACAGATTTGAGCCCACTGACTCAGACTCACGTTGGTCTCAAGTCACTTCAATGACTTGTCTTGGACTCGACTTGTCAACAAATGAGGAACTGACTCAACTCAACTAGAGGCTTGAGCCTAAAACAGACGGACAGGAAAAAGCTGAAACCTGCATGGCCTGCTCCCAAAGCAATCCAGATGCATGTGGCCCGCCTTCATGGCACAGTGTCAAGTTGTGCCACTGGGCATTTCTTTTTGTTGTCCCTCTACCTGCACACTGTCACACAAACACACCACTGGCGACCCCCAAGTTCCTCCCACATACCATCCCATTGAATGCCCCCCCTTGATCGGCCACACACTTGCATGTGCAATGCTGCACCCATACACAGCATCGGAGCACTGGTGTGCTAGTGATACATTGGCAAAGCACAATTACGGAAGTCCCTCCTACGTGTTCCCTTCTCTCCCCTTCACGCCATGCCTCCATTGGACTGTCTGCTTTGTGTATGTTGTAATTAAATCCATTGAAGTTGGCATACATTCATTTCTTTGCTTTGCCACAGCCCTGCACTCGCAGGAAGGTGTGAAGATGCTCATCTTTGACGCTAAGACAGACTATCCTGGGTTCTGTTTGCTTTGGTTTTTACCCTGGAGTGTGACTTTGGTCCAGATTTCACATGCTTTGGAGGCATGCATCATTTAAACATCCCACCTTCAAAGCGGTTGGAAACCCCTTTATTTTGCCTGTCTGTTCCACCCCCTGTATATTTTTGTATTTTTAGTAACTGATTTGCTGGCCTAAGTTTATCCAGAAGCAACAAATGCTTTAGGCGGTGGCTTGGGATGGGGGTTTAGGTCTACTCAGCAGCCTGACCACCCCTCTATTTTGGAGGAATGCAGGGAATACCTTGGGCCTTCCCACCTCGAGCTTATTGCCTAACACATTTGCTGTTCCCCTCCAAGATTTTTTTTTTACCTAACTTTGTTCACATCTTCTCCCTCCACCTCCTTTTTTTCTGTGAAAGTCGGCTCCTAGACTTGAGATTCACTTGAAAGTATCTTACAAGGACTTAAAACCAACTTGATACTTGGAGGTATAGACATGAGACTTGACTTGGGAGTTTATCAGACAAGGGAAATTGGAAGTATAATCCAATGGCAATCTGAACGCAATCATGGGGTTTCACGTTATTGCGTGATAGACTACCACACGCAAATTCGGGCAATGGGAAGCCAGTTAAAATGCAATTCACATTCACATAAATTCACTGAACTAGCAAATTCACGTGAATGCGTTCTGGGACCACTTTCTTTTCATTCAAAATTACGAGAAATTCCTCACATGATAAAGTCCTTGGAGTAAACGACTTGAATATATCACTGGCTATCAGGGAATTAACTATTCAAAAGAAACTTTGGTTTTAGTTTAGAGCTAAGATGAGCAACAATTAATGTGCAAAGCTGGTTCTGTTTTGATGGTAAATATGTTAAGGCTCAAAAACAAAAAACATCAGCACGCAAAACTTCTGTATGTTGACAGAACCAAATTACTCTGAGAGGAAGAGTGATACATTTGGGCAGATATGTTTTTATCATACAATTTTATCAGCCCGAGAGCCCAATGTTTCCACTGGAAGTAACTGTGAATGGAGGACAACTCTGGTCAGGTGAGCCAGGTTTTACATTGTCTTAAGAAGCTTTTTTTTCTTACATTGTCTTACATTGACTTTTTTTTTTTAGTTTCCACAGATTAGATCTCAGTTTTGTCTTCATCTACTTTAGGTTCTTCTAATGCTTCATTTTGTCCACATATTTCTGGATGTCGAGGCCTAGTGATGGCAGAAAATCAAATTGAACTTGACATCTCCAGACATAGTATATCAGTAACTGTGAAAATCCCTAATGAAAAAACAGTGGTGTTGGTAGGTTTGTTATATTGATGACTCTTTGGTATTTATTCTAAAGACAAATCTTTTTATCTGGATGGAGTTAGCCTAGAAAGCCAGTGTGGTTTAGCAGTTTGAGCACTGGAGCATGACTCTTGAGACCAGGATTGAATCCCCACTCAGGCATGGAAATTAACCATGGGCAAGTAACACTCTCTCAGCCTCAGAGGAAGACAAATGCAACCCCCCTTAACAAATGTGGCAAAAAAAAAAGTCAGAAATGACTTGAAGGCACACAGCAGCAATATTAGGAGCACAAAACATACCAATCACCTCTGATCTGTTTCTCATATATATATATATATATATATATATATATATATATAATTTTATGACTTAACTAAACATACAGAAAATATAGAGACATAGAACATACAAGACAAATAAAACATATAAAACATATTTACATTATGATGCATGTAAATCGCTAAAAAAGCAGTGTATATTTATTTATACTCTTGAAACCTCTGTTTACTAAACGTGATTAAATTATTTAAACGGGTATACGACATTTACTTTCTGTCGTTATCCGTTACTTTTAAATTTTTATGCAGCATGTCCATTATTCCAAGGTTGTTTTTTTTTGTCCCTTTTTCTTTTTCTCCCTTTCCCCCCTCTTTTCTTCTTCCCTTCTCTCTGTTTCTGAGTACAATTCACAGTCTCTTTTCTTGCCTTTAAAAGTCCTAGCTGATTTGGAACCTAGATGTTTAAGGTCTTCTTCCATAGCTGGCTGTCTAATACACCAAAATCTCCTTCACACGTCTTCGCCATTATTTAAAAAGTGGCAGGAAGCAAGGGTACAAATGGACTTCTCGTTTTGTGGCACTCTACCTATAGAACTCACTCCCCAAAGAAGCTTGCCTTGTACCTACATTAATATCTTTTAAGCATCAAAAGAAGGCATCTATTTTCCCAAGCTCTGGATTTTCCATTTCTGATATTATTGTTTTTAGTGGTACTGTGATAACAGTTAGTATTAAGGATTTTTATGTGTGCACATAAATATATTTGTGTTTTATATTAACTATCAATGAATTTGTTTTTATTGAAAGGTGATACACACACACACACTTTCCATTAAGTTAGTTTTGACTTAATAGTGACCCTATGAATGACAGACCTTGAAGAGACTATGTACTTAATCCTGCTCACATCTTGCATACTCAAGGCTATGGCTTTCCAGATCAAGTGTGTTTTTTTTGTTCATCCATCCATCCATCTATCCTTCTGTCCATCCATCTGCATATTAATATAATAGTTCTTTCTTTTTCTGGAGTTGGTATCAGCACAATGCAAGTGCCTTTTGTGCACACATATCTTTGAGTTGAATGACAAATACATGGAAACAGTGCTTGCATACTTGATCCTACTACTTTCAGCTTTCTCTAACATAGGCAATTTTATTTTCTGTTTATTTTAAAGGAACGCGTACTGGCTGTTCCAGCAGACAGTTATAGCTACACACTTCTCTATAAAGACACTGTGGACAAGTCATTTGATTTCATCAACAAGTGTGGTGAAAACAGTTTTTACATTAAGTAAGTCACAGGCCAATCCTGTATGTGTCTGCTCAGAAATCAGCACCACAGAATTTAATGGCATTTACAACTAAGTGTGTTTAGGACTACAGCCTTGGGCCTGGAGTCTTCAACACCAAGTGTATATGTTATAGGCCATGGGTAGTATCAACTAGTGTTCCTTTTTCAGTGCAATGGGGAGGGAGGGCATTTTGGGTGGTTTGATTTTTTTTCTACTTTCCTGTTGCATCCCCTCTAAATTTGCTCTAGAGGCTTGTCAAGTCTTGCAGCATACATTATGTAAGAGCACAAGGGTTTCAAAAAGGAGGGAAACTGCTGAAAACCAGCCCATTTTACTTACAGAGCATTCCATCACCGATGGAACACTAATTACCATCCTATTATTTGTCAGTCCACTTTTATTTATTTATTTAATGCCACCTGCTTCTATGGAGTATTATGAATAATGGGCTTGCCAGTCCCTACTGCTAGGATAGTACAATCTAAAAATAAACACAAAAGAAATAATAGTAGGAGGGGAGGCAAATGGGGGCAGGATAAATGGGTGAAGGGTTAGGGGATTCTTTCAAATTCATATCTTTCAACTGGGATCAAAAGGCTCTTCCATGAGCTTCTTGCACTGAACAGAGATCTGAAGGCAATAGAGGCATTCTGGGAAATAATTTCAGAGAAAAGGAAAAAGAGTAAAGTTGTTTTAAGGCTCAGGATACCTTTGGGCAACTCAGGATGGGAGACCTGAATAATCTACAGGTGAGCCACTGCATTAGAGACAGGGTGCTATGGACAGAAACTTTAAAAAAAACCACCATGGATTTTGTTAAACATTGTTTTAAAGCATATAAAATTAGAAAAAGATGTACAATTATAATTATAAGTAAACTGACACCAGTTAATTTCAAGGTTTAGTGAAAAATGGAAACAGGACAAGCTTCTAAAAGGTATAGTCTGTTTTTCCTTTTCACAGCCCTGTAACATCCTCAGAATTCTGCAGAAATTCAGCAAGGTCACTTGTGGCAGCCTACAACAATGGTGCATTGCCTTGCAATTGCCACAGAATTGGTGCCACCAATCTTACGTGTGATGCTATGGGAGGGCAGTGCCACTGCAAACCACACATCATTGGCCGTCAGTGTAACAGGTGCCAAACGGGTTATTATGGATTTCCATTTTGCAAACGTAAGTGTACTACAGTACTACTAATTTTTGGAAGTGGTAATATTACATGTTACTCATGCTTGAAGAATTGAATGTTTCATTTTGTGATTGATTTCAGACTTTAAAAGGATTTTCTGTAATATTACATCATGGGGCATCCATATACAATATTTAGTAAACAACATAGGACAATTTTTTTGTGGGATTTTCGGGCTATGGGGAGAAAGCCTTCGACTGTCAAGTGCCATGATTCCATCCTATGGAAATCCAGTTTTAATCTCTGAAATATTGGAGGGAGTACAACTAACATGTGTATAGTTTTTAAACTTTTCACTGTTAAATGTGAGAATAAAGTTGGATGAGGCAGAAGTCTGTTCTACTGGATTTTTATGCAAACAAAGATTAAAATATTTATTGCATTCTTGCAATTTCAGCGTGTCGTTGTGGACGGCGTCTTTGTGATGATATCACTGGCAAATGTATTTGTCCTCCTCAAACCGTAAAGCCAAGATGTGAAGTGTGTGTGAGGCAGCACTTTGGCTACCATCCCCTTGCTGGATGTGTACGGTGCAATTGTTCAATCAAAGGAGTTGTTAACATGGGAAATCCTGAATGTGATAAAATGAATGGTCAGTGCAGGTAAGTCTGTAGTTCTGGATTGTACTTTCTGATTTAAGCTTATGATCACCTGTGTTGGCCCTCAAGCAAAGGAATTGGGTTCTTCTGCGATTTGAGGTACAGCTCAGTGTTGGTGGCAACTTAGCCTATCCAAGCAAGTATTGGGGTGAGGAAATGTTCTGTATGATAGTCTAAAGGTTAATTTTTTCATAGCACACATTTAATTAATTCTCCTATTTGTCTACTTCTCCTAGTAGTCTACTTTCCGTGAGCTAATCAGCACTTCCATACATTACTATCTAGGTGTTTACGAGAAATAGGCATCTTTTCTTGTGCTGTCACCTTTCTTTGCAAAATGTTAATCCAGAGCCAATTTAGACAATACAGTTCTTTTCTGGTATACAAGACATGTTCTGTTGAAATTAAGGGGTTTAATTTTTGTGATTTGGAACACCTTATGTGTAATGGAATCCACAGAAAACTCATGAGTAGTCATTTTAATAAAAATAAATACCAGTAGTATCAGTTCTAAGTCCTTTATTGTAAACTAGATGGTAGGCTTTTCTTTCTTTCTTTCTTTCTTTCTTTCTTTCTTTCTTTCTTTGTTTCAAAGATAAGTCTTCCACCAGTCTTGCAGGCTTTTTTTTTTATAATGTTAATAGGTTATTTTCAGAACATTAACCCAATTGTTTTTAAATGAGCTGCTGTTGCATTTTCTCTACTTATAAATTCAGAGCACACTGAAGCTGAAAGACTTAATTCAATGTCCAAATTTGCTTTTACATTTTACTTTCAAGACATATGGATAACATGCTCATACTTAAAGAGTCTTCAGATATTAACCATATGTATTTTTTTCTCTTACATGCGTTCTGTGTGCCTGGAGCAAAGCATTTATTCCCACATGCTGATTAATCATTCAGGTTTAAAAATTTTGCTGCTTTATACCATGGTGTCAAACAGCAGAGAGTTTTAATACATTTGGCCCTCCATATCAGTGGATGGATTCGTTATTCAACCATCCATGACTTGACAAAATATATATTAGAATCATAGAGTTGTAAGAAGCCACAAGGCTCATCCATTTCAACCCCCTGCCATGAGAGAGAGGGGGCTGATAATTTTCTTTATCTCTTGGTTTGGAAAAGTTTGTCCTGATGTTGCACCAAAGCCATGCTCCAGCCCTAGGGACTGGAGTGTGGCTTTGGTGTGGCTTCTGGACTCTTAGGACGCATGCATCATTGGAACACCATACCTCCACTGTGACTCGAAGCAGCTTTATTTTGGCTGTCTGTAACAGGCCTCTATTTCCACAGTGTGGCAGCAGCTCATCTTATCCATCAAGATGTCATTAGAAAGTTGATTCCTTGAAAAGTGAACTCAAATTACAAGTGACCAATGAAACAAGGAAGTATGACACATTTGCTGACATCTATAATTAATTTATTATTTATGTGAATTAATAATTATCCCCTCATGACCACTGAACACACAATTCAGATCTGGAATTAAATATTTTAATCATTTATACTGGTTTGACATCACTGTATCATTCTGATCATTTGCTGGAAGCTGTTCTTTGATAGCTAAAACAAGGCAGGCTATTGCCATGCTTCATCTTGTTTACCAGAAACCAGAATGAAAATAATTATTTCTTTATTTATGATAAATTTATGGTGAATCTTCTTTTCCTTCACTGCCATCGCAATGTAGTTCAGCTCACCTTTTCTTATTCTCATATATAAAATTTAGATATTTTATATCAATTTTATGTATTGTTTGTTTTATATTTACAGAACACAGCTTTGAAATCTTTAGATAGGAATGGTTCATAAATACAGACAAGTAAATAAATAATCTGTTTGAATATCCATATTATTGTCTTCATCAACCTGACATAAGAAATTATTACCATTAGATATAATTTTTGTGCTTGGTTTCACTGTTGAAGATGCCGTTCAGGAATAACAGGCCGACAATGTGATCAGTGTGCTCCTGGTTCCTATGGCTTTCCAAACTGTAAGCCTTGCAGTTGTAACAGAAGAGGAACAGAACCAAATGTTTGTGATTCAAAAACAGGAGTTTGTCTCTGTAAGGTCAGGTGCTTTTGCATTCAAACTTTGGTGTGGTCATCATTATTAACATTTGTTTTAAATTTGAAAGTAATTGTCATTCCCATATTTTCTGAAATAATAATAAAAATATTAATTGGAAATATATGGTTGCCCTTGGTTGATACATCTTGAAAGCAAACATAATTGTAATATAAAGTTATTACATTTTCTTAAAGAGGATTCTGCATGGTTGTTTTTACATCACTTTGCATTATATAAATTTGCAGTCAAGTGTATGGAGTGCACATGTGTTAACACTGTTATTTCTTAAGCATATCTTTTACTAGCTTTACTAGTCTTAAGGATGCTGTCTATTCCTGTTGTAATCAGTAAGACGACCTCCATTCAAAAATGATCCCTGAGCAGAAGGACTTTATTTTTAACAGATTCTCCACTGCCAATATAAAGTGATAGGAAACCTAGACATCCTTGAAATAGCTATGGGTGGTCTTTCAACATTACTCATACACTATTTGAAAGACTGGTGGAATTCATTGGTCCTGCTTCCACTCTAGTTGCCCATTTCACTGGGGGCCTCTGTGAGTGTGACGGTAGCATTGTTGGGAGTGAATAAGGATTATTTATTACACAATTGTGATCCCACAGCCAGGTCCACTCCTGGAGCATACAAATTGTTGACTTGTTGTTCATTGCTAAACAGTAATAGTGCTTCCAGACAATCATTTCCAAAGACTACAGTCTCCAGTGCTAAAACAACACAATATGTGTTATTTGTTTTAGTTCGTGATATGATTTATGTAGTTAAGTATCAGAACCATATGTATTTTCTATATCAATAGTCTCTTATTTTAAAGCAAGAGGTTTTTTTCTTAAAAACTGGGGACACTGCATAATTTCCCCCCTTACCTAGCTGACTTTTTCATTCTTGCACAGTGTTCTTACTAGCAGTATTGCTAGGGTCAGAATCACAGCGAAAACACCAAGATAAGTTTTTTTAAATCTTCTGGTGTTGTGGCTCTCACATGCTTAGTAGAACTCTTTCACAGTCAACTTTTAGATATATACAACTGATGTTGAATAGATTTGTTTAGAGATCCTTGTGAGTTCCAGTTCAAACTAACCTGATTCGTAGATCAATGTATATACAATTATCTACTGCCTTTCACATTTTCTCAACATTTTATAATAATTCTTAGTTCTACAATTACATGTTTAGGAGAAAGTGATTTAGAAATATGAGTTTACAGAGAAAGGACATTTCAAAAGATTAATTTTGTGATAAATACATTTTGGGATGCCTCTCTTAAGGAACTATGTTTTGAAATATGTATTTATATGGACATTTACTAGCAGATTTTTTTTAAATGCTGATAAATGTGGAAACAAGGCAGAGTAGATATGGTGTTTATTCATTTATTTTATCTCACCTTTCTCCTGGTGCAGGGCCTATTAAAGTTGAGCATGTGCATAAGAGGGAAAAGAGACAGAGTTTTCCTATCCCTAGTGCTTAGAATCTCAAGATCAAGAATTTCACATAATGTGTGTTTTCAGTGTGTATCAGCCCAAGACTACCAACAATAAAAAAGTATGACAGCCATCCACAAAAATGTTTGTCCTTAATGGATTCAATGTAAAAGCCATATCCATAATACTTGTGGAGCTGTTTGTTGTTTCACTAAAGAAGCACAATTTATCACAGACTTGAACTTATCTTTACAAAGGGGGAACTTTTTGTTCAAATGTCTGCTACTGTATATTTTTTAAAAAGTCCATGAAACCATTTTTATTACTAGTGAAGGTATTACAGCTGTTCTCATGTGTATATTACTGCAGGAGCTTTATGTGGAAACATTTAATGACTTCTTACAACTGACTTATAGGAGAATGTTGAAGGTTTTCAGTGTGACATGTGCCGCCCTGGATCATTTTACTTGGACTCTTCTAATCCAAAAGGTTGCACCAACTGCTTTTGTTTCGGAGCAACCAATATTTGTCAAAGTACAAATAAACACAGAATTAAGGTATGCTTTTCTGAAAACTGTTGCTTCTAAGGGTATAGTGAGAGTAAGTAACAGATGAGCTCCTATTTTGTTTGCGTTAAAACCAACTATAGGGTAGAGTAGGCCTTAATACTCTAAATATACCAGATCATGTCTGATCTTGGAGGCTAAGCAGGATCAGCCTCGGTTACTACTTGAATGGGAAACTGCCTACAAATACTAGGTGCTGTAGGCTATATTTCAGAGGACAGAACTAACAGAGCTACCCCTGAATATTTCTTACCTAAGAAAACCATAAGAAAAATGCATGGAGTTGCAATAAATCAACAGGCAACATGCACATACACACACACACACACGGTGGAGCATTAAAGTTGGGCCATGACACCAAGTTGAAAACTATCTGGAGGAGGGATTTACTTTCCCTACATGCAAATAGACACTATTTTCTCACTTTATAAATTGCCCTATGCCTAAAGCTGCTATTAGTCCTGTAAAGAAAAAAATATGGCACATGTAAAAAACAACAACGATCTCATAAATTTGTTAACTACAGTTGAACTCATCTCACTAATTAGAAATTCTTACCTGATTTGTGGACTGCCATAGGCTTGATTTGATATAACTATTTATTATTATCTTTTTAGGCCCTTAGGCTGTGGAAGGTGCTTCTTAGAGGTGTTAATCTCAGACCGTTATTTTCTTTGTAAGGACAATTGCACTGTTGCCCTAGTGTTCATTGGTTTTAATTCAGTCACTGGCAGATCTTTGTTTGTGGAAAGAAGATTGACTTGATTGTTTACCATAGGTAGAAGCAGAATACCTTGCATACCACTGTAATGCCCAAAGTACATGTTTCATTTGCCACAACGATCTCTGTGGTTTGACTCCCATCCATCCATACAGTTGATCAGCATTGCACATATAAATTAAAGTATAAAGCTGGAGAAATCCCTCATGTGATGTTGCTGATCCAAAAACATTTTTGCTAACCTTCCTTAATTTGGCATCCTCCAGATTCTGTGTTTTATAACTTTCATTTCCCTTACCATTAATCATGCTAACTGTCGATAATGAGAATTGCTAGCCAATGCATCCAGAGGTCCCCAGCTTGGGAAAACCTGTTTTGTGCTAATGATATGGATGATGGGTGATGAGGGTGGTGGCCATCATCTCAGTGATGCCAGAAACTGATCACTGTAGGCAAATAGAACAACTAGCCTGAGATGGATTAGCCTGAGGGTGCTTTGTGGTAGCATGAAAGACCAGCAGCTGTTGTTACTGATAGCAAAAAGTCAGAAAATATTCTCATATGAAGCAAGTATAAATTCCCTGCAGAAACAAGGTGGAAAGCTTTATTCAGTCACAGAAACCTTTCTTTCCATTTCCCCCTCGCTTTGCTTTTAGTTTGTGGAGATGAGGAACTGGCTTCTGAGAGATATGGATAATGACATGAATATCCCAGTAACTTTTAACCCAGGCAGCAACAGTGTTGTTGCTGATGTCCAAGAACTACCTTCCTCTGTGTGCAATTTATACTGGATGGCACCTTCATCTTACTTGGGAGACAAGGTATATTATCTTTGAAGTTTACTGTCTTTTTACTGCCCAAGGTCTATGTCATAGACTTCTTTCTTGTCTGAAATGTTTTTCCTTGTCTTTCTCCTAGCTCAGTGAGGTGACTTTTCTTTTCTTTTTTCCCCACCTCTCTTTCGCTACGCTACTTCTTTTATGATGCTGCCTCCTCTTGCCATCTTGTTCTTTGTCTTCAGCTCTTAGATAAGTAATGGGCAACACTAAGGTGTAGTCCCCCAGGGAAACTTGGAGGGCTGCATCACCTGTTCTGTCCCCACAATTTTCAATTTTTTTCAGTCCCAAGTGCCTCCCAGTGCTCCAGTGAGCATGGGGGCAACACTGCCACATTTGAAGACATTTTCTCCACAACCCCTAGGGGCATTTGAGAGCATTCTGAGGTGGACTTTTTTGTTCCCTTGTGGGACACAAAAATGGCTCTGGGGATACAATTTCCCTACCCTTGCCATATATGTATTAATATTTTCTAGATGCAAACACCCCCTTATTCCCACAAAAAGGGTTTTTGAATATGTTTAGTCAGGAATACACACCCTTTCCCCATACCTCTGTGTATTATATCTATGTGTAACCTGTTGGTAGGTTTGGAAATGAAATTGTATAGATCAAAACATTAAGATTATAATTTTAATGCTTAGAAATGATGTCATATGCTCTTATAATCCCTTTCATTATGTCTTTAAATATGTTTCAGCTTTCTTCATATGGTGGCTACATGACATATCAGGTTAAAACCTTTGGATTACCTAGTGAAGGCATGACCCTCCTGGAGAAAAGACCTGATGTGCAGCTGACTGTAAGTAAAGTGCTATATAACTCTGAAACCCTGTTTCTTAGTGCTAAACTGTTTTTAAGAACTTTTATGCCTTCTCCAGATTTTGTTTTCTTTCTGGGTTTCTATCTAAGGATAGGTTGGTAGCTTGTCCCGCACTTACAGGTTTCTAGTCTACTGCTCATTTGATACAATCTCTGTGGAAAGAGATAAGAGACTGTTTTTTTTTTTATCAGAAAGTACCATCCTAATGAACAAATAAAAATAAATTTGCTAGATAAATAGTTTTAGCTCATAGGAATGTGAAAATTACATACACATTCAGGATGGTACTGCCCAGGTACTGTCTTTAGCAAAGTTTTTTGCATCATTACTATTTTTCATTTTTCTAAAACGATGCCATATTTCTGATTTCTGTGTGTGGTTGTGAAATCTGGACAGTGAACAAAACTGATAGAAACTAAACCAGCTCATTTAAGATGGGGTACTGGAGGAGACCTCTATGATTACCAGGGACTGCTGAAAAGACAAATAAATGGGCCTTAGAACAAATCCATCTTGAACTCTCCCTAGAAGCCAAAATGACTAAACTCAAAGTGTTGTACTCTGGATATATCATGAAGCAACATGACTCACTAGAAAAATAAAAAATGATTGGTAAGGTAGGAAAAGAGGAAGACTATTACAGGCAGATAGACTTAATCAAGGAAGCCACTGTCCTCAGTTTGCAAGACCAGAGCTGCTGACAACTTGGACCTATCCCATGTGCAGGGTCTCCATAGTCAATTTTGAATTGACAGCAATTTACAACAACAGTACATAAATATTGCACCTGACAATTCACAGAATAAACATATAGTTACTTTATGCCTTCCTGTCATAGGAATTTCTTGGCAATATTTATTTAGGAGGATTACCCTTGCCTTCCTCTGATGCTGTAAGAGTGTGACTTGCCCATGGCTGAGCAGGAATTGAAACCGTGATCTCCAGAGCTATAGTCCAATGCTGAAACCACTACACCATGCTGTCTCTCTGACAAATGAACATACCATATATTTACATACTAGCTATAGTCCTCTTTGCTGCACTTTAATAACATTGGAAGTATTTCTAAATGTAACACTGTACTGAGAAATAATAAAGAGTCTCATGGAACCTTAAAAGTAAAAACATTATTATAGCATAAGCATGTATGTCCTGGAATCTGCTTAATCAGAGGTATGAAGAGAAATCTAAATTACAAGTGTATTTACACATGATAATAGTGGGGAATAATATTCATAAAAATCAGAGGAAAGTTAAATGTAGGAAGAACAGTCTATGACAACGATGATCTCCTGTGTATTGGTAGTTTCTCTTGTTTTTATAAAATAGTTTTATAAGGATTTAAAATGTGGCGGCCGTGGGGCATGTGTATGAATTATTGCTTCTGCTTCATTAAAAATGTTTACTTTATTAATTTCTTTGAATCCATCTCTTAGAACAAAGTGGGATATAGTTTTTTTTAAAAATACATAAAAAGAAAGAAATTCTGCATGTACTGATGTTGGAATGGTAATATTTTTGTATAGGGGCAACAGATGAAATTAATTTATGTGGATCCTAACAATCCTTTGCCTGACAAACAGTATTATGGATCCATTCAGCTACTTGAGGTAAGAATTAAAAGAACTCACTAGCTCTGATAGTTTCTCCTCTGCCTCTTTCTAGCACAGTTTCAAAAGCAAGGTACCAGATCCTCTTGTTTTAAAGTAAATTTTCAAGGCTGCATTCCCAAATAGTGAGAAAACCTAGGTGGGAGAAAAATGGAATTTGTTTATGAATACAAAGGTACAGAAGTAAGCTATAAATAGATGTTTCATGAAATTATAAATATTAACACATGTAGAGAAACTGTATTGTACATGTAAATTGTAACCTGGGATGGAAATCATTGGAATTGAAATGGAATTGAATGTATCTCCTTCAGATGTTGTTGGACTGCAGTTCCCATCAGCCCTAGCCAGAACAGATAGTGCTGAGGGATGATAGGTCTTTAGCAACATCTGCAGCACCACATTCCTTGCAGCAAAGGGAATGCTTTGATACAGGTCAAATACAGATATGGCCTTTTTCCCTTGTTCAGTATATACAGTAGCTGAGGGCAGTTTCGTAATATGCAGTCTTCTCTAGTGCAGGTCCTGAAACCAGTCTTTGTTTATTACAGAAAAAATATATAGAAGTTTTGCCATTTGATTGAAGTAAGGGCGCACAAGTGTTTTCAAATTTCATTTGTCTGGAAGTAAAGTTTCCATGGTGAGAAACAGTTGCTGTTTGGGAGTCCACTGTAGGATTAACATTAAACAGCTTACTTCCATTACTTCCATTACTTGCTTCCATTTGTTTCGCTTATATATTTGGGGGGGGGGGGGCACGGGAAGGTATATTATGATGTTATATTTCTCTGGTGTGCCCCCATTCATCCAAAGAAAACAAACCTTGTTGTGCTGCCCTGTACTTCTCACATTTGAGAGAAGTAATGAGCAAGTAATACTGTTAAAAGGCTGAGCTGAGCTGTGAAAGTGGCATCAAAATGTGTTATTCGTATTCTTATTCTTATAGTGCAGTATTTCTCAGAACTACTGTGCAGAGTTTACAGTTAAGTAGCTGCTTGTTTAGGATGTATGAAAGTTAAAAGTCAAGCTGGGTTCTCGTCTGATTCATGCCTGGACTTGAAAAGGAAAGTTACTTGGAGTTGCATTCCATCTTCAGTTGCACATGTGTTTGCTGATGGTTGGAGGCCATTCTAAAAAATAATAACCATGTTTTGATCTGTGAGCTCTTCTTTTGTGCTTAGATGCTAAAGCAAAGTTTATCAATAAAGTATAGATCTTGCTCCCTAGTTCCTTAGCCATGGTCTCCCAAAAGCCTTTCAAGCCATCAGTATTCTATGCAAAGTGAATTATGTTTTGGTCCTGTGGAGAATACACATAAAGAATCACACTATTCTATATTATTTTTAGTACAGTAAAAGTACAGTACAGTAAAACGTAGCACTGTACAGTATACTTTGGATCAAACATCAATCAGGAAAGAGACTTTAGTCAAGAACTCAGAAGAAGACTAGGAATCAGAAGAGCTGCTATGAAAGAACTAGAAAAGATCCTAAAAATAAAGATATAGAACTGAGCACAAAAGTTAGAATTGTTTAAGCCATTGTATTCCCCATCACCATGTATGGATGCAAGAGCTGGACAGTGATGAAAGCAGATAAGAAGAAAATCAGTTCATTTGAGATGTGGTACTGGAGAAGAGTGCTGAGGATAGCTAAAAAGACAAACAAATGGGTCCTTCAACATATCAAGCTGGAAATCTCCCTGGAAGCCAAGATGATTAAGCTGAGGCTGTCATACTTTGACCACATCATGAGAAGGCATGGTTCATTGGAAAAGACGATAATGCTAGGAAAGGTGGAGAGATGAAGAAAGAAAGACTGCATGCTAGGTCGCCATGAGTTGGAACAACTCGAAGGCAGTTAACATCAACAGTTCAAGGAAACGGTTGTTTGATTTTATTTTCTAACAATAATTTAGTGAGTATCCCATAGCCATTTTTGTTTACTAGACTAACATCCCAAGTATCAAGTAATTCAGATTTCAAGAAAGAGTTTCTAAAAAGTTTCTTCTTTTGTGGTATGATATTGCCTAAAATAGAAGCTTTTTGCATATCCTAACCAACTTTAGTTTTAAAATAGCTACAGCGATCTCTTTTTGAGTGTTGTAGTACTTCTAGACTGAGCAGATTATGAATAAGACTTCTCAAGAGCCAATTTTTTATTGCATCTCTTATGTACAGGGGAACTTCAGACATGCAAGCAGCAATAACTTGGTATCTCGGGAGGAGCTGATGATGGTCCTGTCTAGACTAGAAGGATTACAAATCAGAGGGCTTTACTTCACAGAATCTCAGCGGTTAACTTTGGGCGAGGTTGGTCTGGAAGAGGCTACTGGTACAGGAAATGGCAATGTTGCTTATAATGTAGAGGCATGCTCCTGTCCTCCTGGATACCTAGGTGATTCATGTCAGGTAGGAAATTTTCTTTGTCTCCACACTGCATCATCCCTGAGACATTGCTCATGAAAGCAATTATTGACTTAGCTATGGTGAAGAGAAATGATTGTTCACATTGGTTTGACTTAAAAGCATATTAAAGATGTATTTATGAACTGCATTGGCAGTTCACTTAAATATTTTACCTCCCTTCTGTATTCTGCTTTGATAAATGGTGCTCAATGTGTAGTCTTTTGTGCTATTTTGTTCAATTTAGTAAGTTATGTTCATCTTAATTTATTCTAGTTAGTTATTGGTGCAGATGTCCAGACAAAACAGTTATCTAAATCGCTTCTTCCAATAGTGCCTGACTACTAACCTGACATCCATTCCACCATACAGTATGACATCCCTTCCACTGTACAGCGCTTTGTGACACCTCCCTGCCAAAAAACACCCCCTGCTTTGAGACCATCCAGAGCAGGTTTTAAGGGTGCATAGGAAACTGCAAATGGAGCTCCCTCATGGTTTAACTGGTACCAGCAGAATCTACTGGTTCCTTGGCTAGTTACATCCAATGGCAAAAACAAACTGACAAGTTCAAAGAAAAACAGTATAACACATTATGTTAAACTTAGCTTCTGAAGACTCATAAAGCAGAAAACATTTGTCATTGCTTCAGAGAAATGCACACACACATAGCTAGGAAAGCATCCACAGAGAGGAAATATATCCACATATCCCAGGGATCACCCTTCAGTTGCCAGATCAGTAGTGCTGATCCCTTCTCCTTGCTGAAATATGTTGTTGTCAGTTTCTTCTGAACAGTGTTTATCTGTATATTTAATATATCTTAACACAAGTTATTGAATTACAGGCATAGCCAGTAGTTCATTTGCAGAGCAATGGAAGGAAAATGTCTTAATCCTAAATTTTGAATATGAAAATCTGTGTTTAATTCGTTCCTTAGCTGTCTTACTTTTGCACCAGATGTGTGGTAAAATTATTACTACTTGTTAAGACTATATTGGTCAAGGCATCACAGAGTAGTTTGTTTATGCTATGGAATTATTATAAATGTCATAAAGTTCAATGCATTATTCCTTAATTGTCAGCTGGCCAGACAATCTGAAATTTAAAATACAATACCTTTATTATTTGTACGGAACTGAATTTTGACAGGTCCACTGGGAATTAGAAAAGTTCCCTTACTACATGTGCCATTTTTTTCCTATGAAAGGTCCAAAACCCTGTCATGCCTTACTTCTGATCATGTCATTTATTGGATATCATTTCATTGATTATCATTAAGACTTCTTTCTAATTGCTTCAAATTGATGTGTACAGTTGCCCATTTCATTCTCATGTTACAATCATACTATTAGACATTATTTAATGTCATTTGAAAAAATATTTGAAGGGGATATTTTAAACAGTCTTCATTATTTGAAATGTTCAATTGATCATCATGTTGAGGCCTGTATTTGGTATAGTTATAAAACTCTTCCTGTTCCTTCCCTGCTTACCAAACACAACAACATGCCACTTTGGTGTGGTCTTTTCTTTCTTTACCTAGCCTGATAAAAATATGTAGCCCAAAGGAAGATACAGAACTACTTAGTCAAGTAGCCCACACACCCTACATGTTTCCACAGAATTACTCAGCCTATGATTTACAATTCTTTTTTTTCTACAGTTCTAATCGTCTAGTACCGTCTGACTGTGTTAGGCAAAGAAAAAGTGATGATTGCCACACCTTAATTCAGATATACATTCATTTGCTGGAATTGCAAAGTGGTTCATTAACCTCAGAAGCTGCTGTGTGTTGCACAACTTGACTCATGTATAAAGTTTAAAGGAGGGGCATATCACAGCACAGACTTAGTCAGAAGCAGAACAATCACAGGTAGCATAAGAAAAGGGGCTGTGTAGCGAAAAGAGTGATATGAACAGCAAAGCCTAAAGCTAAGCAAAATGACGGCCGGAATGCAGAGACCAAGCAGCCTCGGATTGCTGATGTTGTGCATTGGCCTGAGGCACTGTTTAGGATATGCTACACAAGAGAGGATACCATTTCCTCATTTTCAGGGCCAAGGGCAACAGCAACAAATTCACTGGGATTTTAAACCAAAACAGGTAACATGCATTCTTTTTCTTCCCTTCCTCTCATTTTACTTTTTACTTTTTAAAATCTTGACATAGAAGTGCACAGTGCTGCATTTTAAGTGAAAACAGTAAATCAAAACCTCATCTCTTTGTCCATTTGACTAGATTTCCTATTAGAAAATTAACGTTTCTTGTAAAACTTTGCTACTCATCTGTGTATGAAGTATTCACATTTAAGCTGTTAGCCAGATAGCTTCCCAACAAGTATAAGAAGTCAGTATATATGTTAACTATATGTTTCTCTTTAGGTTGACTTTCCAAACACAAAATATAATACTCTTTAAGTTAATTTTTCTTGCTCTGAAATATTGAATGTATGATTAACATTATTCAAAATGATGGGGAGTAAATGTTTTTTTCAGTCTGTATGGCAAAGTGGGCAAGTAATTGCATTTGTCAAAAGTTAAGATGTGTACTCACTGTCCTACATAGAAGTGTTATCTGTATAGGAAATCTTATTTTCTTTCAAAGCCTAGGAGGAAAATTATGTTTGAGCATGTAGCAAAATTAATGTTTATTCTAGAACAACACTGAAAAACTTCAGTGGGGCAACTTCCTTGAAACTGATTAATTATGTTTTTTTATCCCCGAAGTACTTTTAATTGTTGTTTTGCTTGGATTGTCAGTAACTCTTAATTTGGTAAGCTAGTCTGAGACCATTTGGGTCAGGGGGCAGAGCTGTGCTGAGGTACCATCTGGCAATTGCAAAACCATTGTGTAAGGAAGTACTGGATATTTCCCTATGGTGGGTTACAGACTGCCCATTTGGGGCGGGCTGTACCCGCCCCTTTCCCCAGTGTATCGGGGCCTCTGTGGTGAGAACGGCAGCCGCTGAGGCCCTGATCCGCCGCTTTTCAGGCTGTGGGGAAGCGGCAAAACGCTGCTTCCCTGCAGCCTGAAAAGGGGTGTCCCTGGGGCTTTAAGCCCCAAAGACACCCCGCGGCGGCGGGGAGGAGGAGAAAGGGGCCGCTTGGCCCCTTTCTCCTTTGGTCTGCTGGGCGCAGCCGTGTGAAGGCTGCGCCCAGCAGACCAAACCAGGAAAGAGCTCCGAAACAGAGCTCCTTCCTGCTCCGCGCTAAGGGCGCACCATAATCCTCTGTTTGCTGTTGTTTGTTGTTAGCTGCCTTGGAGTCAACTTTGACTCATGGTGGTCCTGTGAATGAGATCCCCATGACCCCCTATTCTCAGCCTCTCTGCTTAGGTCCTGCAGGTTCAGGCCCATGCCCTCTTTGATTGAGTCTAGCCGTCTGGCATGAAGTCTTCCTTCCTTTCTTCTGCCTTCTACATTTCCTAGCATTATTGTCTTTTCTAATGAGTCAGTATGACAGCCTCAATTTAGTCATCTTGGCTTCCAGTGGAGAGTTCAGACTTGATCTGTTCTGGGACCCAATCCCTTGTTACATTAACATAAAGCCAGAAGAGAATTTGAGTTCATGTCTCCCAGGTCAATGTCTGATTCAAAGTATTAAAAGGGCCACAGTTTACTATCTGAGGGCAGCATTCTTTTATTTGACAACCATCTCTGTATCTTTGCTTAAAAAATATGATTCTGCTCCCCATATCATTTTTCCTTGACTTTGATCTGAAAGAAAGAAGAGCAGCGTTGTTTCTTAAATGCTTCTAGCCAATGAACATTCTTTTCGTGCTTGTCTTGTCTTTGGGACAAGCCTGTACGTACAAATTGTGCTTCATATTAAAGAATGCTTCTCATTGCCTAAACATCACTTCACATATCCCCAGGTCAGGAAATCAGGATGAGTTAGGAGAGGTGACATCACAGCAAGTATTTTAGAAAATTAAACTATAAATTAATGTAGATGTCAGGTAAACCATAATGGACAAACCATGTTCTGTAGAAAGAATTTACTAACTGGAATGTAAAAGATATATTTTCAAAATATTCTGCATGGCATATGAAATGTATCCCATCTGATAATCCATCTTGGGTTTAGGGTTAAGAGAATCCTTCTCAACAGATTTGGGAGACTTGATACATAGAGATATTTTCAACTGTTTAAGA
Organism: Sceloporus undulatus; assembly: GCF_019175285.1. Lineage (NCBI taxonomy): Eukaryota > Metazoa > Chordata > Lepidosauria > Squamata > Phrynosomatidae > Sceloporus > Sceloporus undulatus. Next base: position 2,608,748 of record NW_024802939.1, on the reverse strand, counting down.
AGTTATTTGACTTTGAAACAGCTGACATAATCCATTTTCAGATGCTCATATCCTGTTTTAGTAATCCGAGATGTAAAACAGGGTTTTTGACCCCTTTATGATAATCTCTTCAGGCAGGGGATCTAACAAGCTGGGTAGGTTTCCTGGATCATCTGGACCCAGAAACTATAGTGGCTGAATTTAAAACAAGTCAGGATATTAAGCCATGTTTTCAAATTGATTTAATATTTTGGTTTCTTCTGAAGTTGTTTACCATAGCTTCCTGGTTTGGATGAAATGAAAACTGAAATATAGAAGACGTTTTGGTTTGTTTGTCACATGAAGGGAGGGGTAAACCCCCTATAACACCCCAAAAGCTAAACTATTGGTATCCAAACATGACCTATTGTGTAATATGTATGTGAAGATTTAGCAGTTCAGTTCTTCTGCCTGAAAATCTTACTAGGCAGTTAATTTTAAAACATGAAAAGTTACAATTATTTCATCTCCACCATTTTTCGTGTGCATTAGGAATGCAGCCCTGGATTTTATCGTGAGAACAAAGGTCTACTGACAGGACGGTGTGTTCCTTGCAATTGTAATGGAAATGCAAATAGATGTATCGATGGTTCTGGAATTTGCATTGTAAGTAATACAAATTACTTACTGTATTTGTATTTCAGAAATTATTGAAACTTTTCTCGATTCTTAATTAATAACTTGTGAAATGTGTGCTGCTCTTGCTTCAACTGAACAGACTGATAGATTGCAGACCTGTGATTTGCTGTTGATTTCTTCTATTAATAAAACAGACAAAATTTAGTCTTTCAAATGCTTTTAGACTACAGCATCCTATCAGCCCTAGGTAGCACAGTCAATGTTGAAGGAGTTATAGTCCAATAACATCTGGGAGGGGGCACATTTTGCCCATCACTGCTGTAATGGTTTCCTTATCTGTAGTAAAGGGGGGAAAAACTTTGTGCATGCAATGCCATTCAGTACAGCTGTATATGTAGGGCTTCATTGGTACTGAAATACATAGATTCTACAGTGGGCCCTTGGTATCCTCTGAGTTTTGGTTCCAATATTCCTCATGGATACTAAAACCAATGGATGCTCAATTCCCATTAAATAAAATGGCATAGTAAAATGGTGTCTCTTATATAAAATGGCAAACTCAAGGTTTGATTTTTGGAATTTATATATATTTATAATATTTTCAAACTATGGATAGTTGAACCCATGGATAAAAAATCCATGGATATGGAGGGCCAACTGTATAAACTTGTTTAGTTTTGTACATGCATAAATGTGGTCCCGTAAGTAGTGATCCCACAACTTACAGTACAGTGCCAATCCATAGATTTTGGTATCCAAAGCAGAGGAATAGATAGCATCCCCAACAAACATGCATAGTTTCCAAAACAAGTGAGATATGGCACAAGGTAGGAAATCCCCATCCCCGCCAGAAAATACAGTAACAAATTGGTGCCCTTTGCTACTTAAAATTCAAGGTGAATCCCCTTCACTTTATATGATGGCAGGACCACCTTGGATAGAGCAATATCTTCCAGAGGATTAGCCTTATTAATCTTTTGCTACAAAACCAAAAAAGCACACCAGTATCCTGAAGACAGCTGAACCTAACATGATATTAGTCCACAAAGGTTGTCAACATCAATATATGAAGCTATCTTCTGTAGCCATGCTGGTATATGCATTCTGCAGTGTTTACTCTTTTTAAAGAGTAAAGAGAGACAGATCTGTTGAAAGTCTGTAGACACGATCAGCTGAACATACCTAAGCTTAGAATCTTTATATCCTGTGTGCAGCTGGTTTGCTGCTTGCTTTGCATGAGGAAGCAAACATGCCAGGAAGAGTTTGGGTTAGCTATAGTTTCATGTTATGTCTGAAATGTGAAATTATAGTTAATGACTTCAGAACAAGCCAGGAATATGGTGCATGTTCTGGATACTTTAATTTATAAAGCCAAAATATGAAAGCATCACCAGTGAATCTGTCTCTTTCATAATATGTTATTTTGTATTTAAAACCATAATTACTATAGTTAACCACTAAACTGCCTATAAAAAATGTAATCTGCAGCTATTTCCTCAAAGTTCCCATCCAAATATGAGCACTGATTGAAAATGGAAAGGATCCTTCAATAACAGTTCTGGGGGATCATAGTCTTATATTACATTTCACTACCTTTGCCTCAATAGTTTATTCTGAAAGTATATCCCTCAGATCTGTTCCCTTTCATTCTTTTTCTCAAGTAAATATATACACTGCCAGATTTATTCTATGGTTTCTGGCCTCTCTCCCACCCCGTTTATTTTATCATGCTTATTCATAATGGACTTGTTTTGCTTGCACTGCATTCCTAGATGTTATACTTTCCCTTGACTTGAGTTTTGACAAACCCTTTTAGGATAAATATAGGAGCTGGAAGCTAAATCAGCATGTTCCAGGGGATGTATGAATCATGAGGCATTTTGATTGGAGACACAGGACAGGCCATAACAAGAAAGCACATAGGCAGAAAGATCAAGAGCAGGATAGTTTACATCATGCCAAGAGGAGAGTTTTGTAAATGTTCACCTTTTTATCCTTATTCCTACCAGCTCAATCACCAAATAAACTGTTTTATAGTTAGTATTATATATACATTTCTGCAGATCTAATACAGCTTGCATTCTGTTTGTCCCTGTAGTTTCACTGGTTCCTTTCTATTTACAATTGTAACATTAAAAATGAGTGTTTACTGAATTCTATTCTTTGTCTCTTGATATCTGGGTGAATATCTTGGTGGCAGGTGGATAATCTAATGAGCTTGAGTAGCTATGCCATTAGCAGTACTTTGAATAGTAAGTAGCATAAGTAGACGCTTATGGAACTCTATGTGCATATCATATGGCACAGAATAATGTTATACATTTATATGGTGGCTAAAGCATTTGATGTCTAAAACAATGGAGCATGGCCAAAAAATATATCAGCACTGAATGTCATACCTGGAGAAGCCAGCGTGGTGTAGCGAAATTCCAATGTTATGAAAAGGGCAAACAGGTGCTATAGGTCTGCTCATACAGTGTGCTTAGGCCATACGTGGGCATGCCATACACAGCTTTAACTTTCTATGGAAGCTTAAGCCGTGGGAGGCATAATGGCGTGCACGCCCATGCCACATGCACGACACCACAGGCAGGAGTGCTCCTCCATTAAAACAAATGGGGTTTGAGTGTACATGTTTTTCCTCAGACTCGGGGGGGGGGGTCAGAACGAGGAGGGCCCACTGTATATGGTGCCATATATGACAATGCCATGGACTTTACCCTTTTTTGTTAAACTTTTGGCATGTTATGAAAGAGAAGGGGTATAAATGCTCATCACTGTTGGCACCTTGGGACTAGACTGAAACTTCCCATGCTGTTGTGAGAGCACAAGCGTTGTCCTTGAGATGATGCTGCAACTGGTCTATCTTATGCCAGGGCACTAGGGAACTCAAATTTTTCCAGAAAATCCAAGAAAATGTAAGCCTGTTTGAAGTAAATGGCTGAAGAAAGTTGCCTACTCTGTTGTAGAAATAATGATGTTAATTATGAACACTATCATTAGTAATAAATGCAAATTTCATGAGGGAGGAAAGCAAGCAACACTTCTGTCCAGAAGTACCCTAATTCTGAAACTCTCAAATGGTGCCAGGAATGTTAGGATATTTTAACAACCACACTTTTGTAATGAGTTTAACAATTAAAAAAAAAGTGGTGATTGTTAAAATATCCTAACATTCCTGGCATCATTTGAGGGGTGGGGGGAAGGCCAATAAATCAACTTCTCTTTAGCTTTGAGACAGAGGTCGGAGTCCAGTTTCTTTGTTCTGTCTAGGGAGGAAATGTTTGAATGCCCTGGAGCAGATCCATTCTAATTTTTTCCTTCTGGTAACAACAACAACAACAACAACAAATCTAAGAGATCAGTTGTTAATTGCCTGGTTTATATATATATATATATATGTTTTTGTTTTTCTTAAGAACTGTCAGCATAATACTGCTGGTGAGAAGTGTGAGCATTGCAAAGAAGGTTACTTTGGTGATGCCAGTCAAGGAAATTGCAGGGTGTGTCGCTGCCCTTATACAAACAGGTACTGTGTGGGGGTAAGGAATGGAAAAAGTGTTTTTATTGTGCTTGGCACACAGTTGCCTTGATTAAGGTTTCAGGGTATTATGGGCATAAAAGCTATGTTTGCTAAGTACTGTTCCTTTTTTAAATGGACATGTTTCTGTTATTCCTTGCATCATGTGTAAGAAGTGCTATAAAACTGAGAGGTTCTCTTGCCAGCATTTTTGCAAGCTACAGATCCCCATGTGCTCACTTAGCATACTTTGGGCTGAGTGAATGAGCTCTTCTTGAGGGCAGCCCATGCTTTCATCTCCTAATGGTAGTGTGAGGCAGACTCTTGCATAGACCACAGGCCAGTGGTGGCTCCTCTACTCTAAAATAGCTTCAAAGGATGATAATGATAATGATGATGGCAACCCATCATCATTTCAATTCGTCCCCCAGTTTGAGTGGCTCCTGGCCCTGTGGGCTCTGAGCTCCTGGGAGGTACCGACAAAAAAAGTAAAATTTTCAAGTTTTAATCAGATTTAATGGATAGGAATCACTCTCACTATATGCTCAGGTGGAGAGTACTACAGTGGACCCTTGTTATATGCTGGGATTTGGTTCCAAGACTCCCCATGGATAACAAAATCTGTGGATGCTCAGGTCCCATTAAATATAATGAAATAGTAAAATGGTGTCCCTTATAAAAAATGGAAAATCAAGGTTACTTTTTTTGAACATTTTCAAACCGTGGATTTGAATCCATGTGTAAAAAATCCATGTATAAGAAGGGCCAACTGTAACAAAAATTTAGTCAAAATGAGGCTATTGAAGAAGGGAGATCTCAGCATGTTCAGGAAAATCCCAAAGTTTCCAAAATCCTTTAAAAATCACAAAGAGGGCAAAATCCCAACAAAACAGTGTTAGTTGTCATAGGATGTTGATTGTTACCTGGTGAAAACTGAAAAACTGGATGGAAGTACAGAATGGTATGGCCTTGTGGAGGAGAATATGGGTGGCTGGAATATGGGTAGAAAGAAGGAATATGACGCAACACTTTGTTATAGTTCCCCTTTGCAATTTGTTTGCATATGCCATTGCTTGCATATGCTATTCTGCCAATAACTGTGGGTAAGTTGTTGGCACTTGTGAAGAAATTATGAAACAAGGGAGCAGAGTTATTGAATCTTGTTAAAAATGGTCTTCCATTTGAACCACTTTGTAACATATATATTAGTGTTTATCCTACAAACAACATGCCTAGTCATTTAATAGAATTTAAGAAGCTATTACTTGGGTGAGGGATGAGACAGACTATTTGGCCTCCTTGAAGTGCTACAGTTCAGTCAAAAGTGTATAAGAAAGACAATCAGTAAAAACATAGAGAACAGAAGACAAGACAATTTGTATGTCCAGATAGGGTATAGATCAGTATATGATGATGTATTTTCATTACCTGGGTCTATAAAGGATTGCAGAGGATCTGAACCTTTGCACCTGAACTTGATGGATGGTATTTGGGATCATCTGAAACAGAGAACCTCTGTAGTATTTAAATATGGAATATTTGAAGGCTCGGAGCCTCACAAAGCTTTTGCCATGTACAGAAGCTGAGTTCAAGAGCCTTAAGAGAATTTCTCTGGTAGACAATATATCACCAGTTGGATGATGGATGTGTTAAAGCCAATACAGTAATACTTGAAGGAATCATTATACATCTGCAGCTGTTTCTTGGACCTGTGTGGACACAGCCACACAACTTAAATTCCTCCAGCTTTCCAAAAGTAGAGAGTTCCTGGTTTGTTTGTTTGGTTTTTTTTTTTTTTGGGGGGGGGGGGATAAATCACAGAGGACCTTTAATAGAATATGATCTGAAATATATTAATGATAAAAATTAAAGGCTGAATTAGTTGACATATAGGGAAGTTGGAGATTTGTGGTCAATTCCGATCATTTTCCCCATTGCAATTCCCTTCGCCTTTTGTCTAATTAACAGGGAACTGTCTAATTAACAATTTTGTAAGCCGCTCTAAGAGCATTTCTAAAGAGTGGGGTATAAGTTTCCTATGCTACTTGCCCAGTCTAAATCCCCTTTCCAAGCTGCTTTCTTTCTTTCTTTCTTTCTTTCTTTCTTTCTTTCTTTCTTTTCTGCCTTCCCTTCCCCGAGTGTTCTGAGCCTGATATAATGCAACTGCTTTTAAATTATTTTTAAAAATCAGGAAATTTGAACACTTGTTCTTCTCTAGTTTGGTCCTAAAAACCACTATTGGTAGCTCAGGTCTTGCTTTGACTCAAATGGAAATAGTCTGGAAGCCAAGCCTTATGAGGAATGGCATAGGGAGCTGGATATGTTCGGCTTGGAGGAAAAAAAGACTGAGAAGTTGGCATGATAGCTATCCTTAAACAGCTGAAGGGATATCTTGTAGAAGATGGAGTCAACTTGTTTTCTGATGCTCCAGAAACTAGAATATTATCCAATAGATTCAAATTATGAGAAAATAGATCATATCTAAACATTAGGGAGGATCTTTTTTACTGTAAGTTGTTTGTCAATGAAATAGATTGCCTTGGAAGGCGGTGGTCTTCGGAGGTCTTCAAACAGAGGTTGGGAAGACGTCTTTCAGGAATGCTTTAGTTGTGTATTCCTGCAAGACAGTGAATTGAACGAGATGACCCCTATGGTCCTTTCCAACTCTTACATTTCTAAGATTTTATTAACTAGATCAACTAAAATGTTTAATTATACACCCCAGTGCTTCCATAACTATCAACACTCAGTGTTATTAATAAGAGGTCATCTGCAGCCCATAAGAAATTTTTCATGAATTTCCACTTGTATGTACTCGGACGCATTAGAAACATAATACATGATGAAGGAAAATAATAGATGAAGATATTTTCAAGAGAGGGAGCCTCTTAGGATGTAGCCACACAGGTGCTGTAGTGGGTAAGTGCCAGTACCGCAGCCACTCATGCACAAACCACAAGGTTGTGAATTCAATTCCAGCCAGGGACTCAGGGCAGACTCAGCCTGCTATTCTTCTGAGGTCACTAAAATGAGTACCCAGCTTATTGGGGGCAATTAGCTTACACATTGTAAACTGCTTATAGAATGCTTAAGTGCACTGATGAGCAGTATAGAAATGTAGTTGCTAATTGCTATTGCTAGAATTATCACAGTTTGATACAACTTTGACTGCAGTCAGAGGTGTCCCTAGGAGGTGCAGTGTGTGTGGACCACAACTGGTGATACCTGAGAAGAGGGGTGACACCCAATAGGGCCCTTCTCCCACTATGCAGGGGAGTGATGCTGCTTCTGATGCCCACCCCTTCTCTGCTGCCTTGGCTTTCTTGGCTGAATCCACCAGAGCTAGCCAAGCCATCAGGGAAGGAGAGGTGAGCGTGCATGCTCCTGCCTCTCCCACCTTCCCCAGTGCCTTGGCTGACTCATCTGAGCAAACCAAAGCATCGGGAAAGGAGGTCACCTTTTCTGGTGTCTTGGTTGGCTCATGGCTGGTCTCCACAGGCAGCTGGAGGCGGCAAGACAGGCCACTGCTGCTGGCACCTGCACCAGATGACACCAGCATTAGGAACATCACTGACTGTCATGATTCTGTCCTATAAAATCCTCATACTTGTAGTTCAGTGACATGCCTTCCTCTGAATTATAGCCCTATAGAAGTAGAGCTTTCTGGCAAGAATTCTGAGCACCCCTTGCCAAACTACAAATCTCAGGATTCCATAGGATAGAGCCATGGCCATGTTAACACTGAGCTTTTTAGCCGAGCATACCCCACCTGATATGAATACACCCCCCCCCCCTGATATGAATGACATGCCCCTGTCTGTGTATGGTCCCTGCCTTGTTATTGTATGATGCTATAGTAAATTGTTCTTCTGTTCCCATGCATCATAGACTAACTTGTCATTGCAACAGGAACCTTTGATGTGGAGTGAGGTCCCTAGCTTTCCCCACCCCTTAATGCTTTGAGTCATCTGTACCAGCATTAGGAAACATGCATATGCAGTGGGTAAGATCCAGGATAGAGGATACCAGCCCAGGCAGTGGTGAAAGATGGTGATAGTTGCAATCCAGCATCATCTGAAGGGCCACACATCCCCCATTTCTTGTCTAGCAAATCAATGGCTAGTAGTCATTATTGCACTACACTCCTAAAATGTTGCTAATCCACTTTTATTACTCTGGCTGCTTCCCATTGTTTCTGGGATTTGCAGTTTAAGGAGGAGCATTTAGAATATTCAGCCAGAGAGCTCTTAGGCCTTGCTGAACTACAGACTCCAAAATTGAACATGATGCAGTCAGAGCAGTTAAAGTGGACTAGCAATGTTTTAAGAGTGTAGTGTGATAATCTACTGAATCTCATTCTAATGAGTCAGGCTATAATCCTGATATAAATGACTGCCTCAGTTCCTCTGTTATGAAGACATTATTTTGTGCATAGTTCAGAACAGTGAGCATTATTATTGTCAACTGCAATTCACCAAATATAAATTCTTAAATTCTATAGACCTTCAAGGAAAAAGAGCAAATGTGTATTCTCATTCTGTAATAACCCATCAGTTGATGCAGTTTTCATTCCCATGATTCATATTGAAAAGTTTGGTTGTTTGCTTTGTTTTCAAGAGTGAATTGTACTTTGAAACTAGCATTGCATTTAAAGTGCACTACAAACATAAGGAGAGCAATATAAGAGCAAAAATAGTTGCAGTTTGTCTTTTTCTCACATGTTTGTGGTATCATTATATTTTTTATTCTGACAGAAATATTTGTAACACAACATATACTATAGATATTTTTGAATGAAAATACAGTCCTCCTTTGGTTCTCGTGGACTTTGGACTTGGGTCCCTTGCTTATGCACAAGGGATGAACAGAGGGAGAAAGAATAGGGTGTGTGCCTGTGCATATATTCAAGCCAGTGGGGATGGGATATAAGTGAAACTCCGTTTTCGCGAGGGGTTATGGAACAGATCCCCCATGAAAAAGGAGGGGCAGCTGTGTTTCAAAACATGCCTTGAGAGGTATAAAATACTTTTATGTGTGTTATTTTCTTTCCTTGTGTAGCTTTGCTTCTGGCTGTGTGGAAAATGATGGAGATATTCAGTGCTTTTGTAAAGAAGGCTATACTGGGGTGCATTGTGAAAGGTATGTGACTGGTTTCATTGCTGATCTGCTATGTAGAAAGTTCAAGCAAATCTTATGCATGAAAAACAAATACCACCTTGCAAAACGTTGTGTATTCTATTTGCATGACATATTCACATTGTTGGGCTGCCATCCAAGGGGCTTGAGGGACTTGAAAAGACAAACAGAGCATTCTGTGAGCACAAGCTGCTGCCTTTGATTCAGAGTGTCAGAATGCCTCCTGTATTCCAATGGGATTCTGTGCACCACTTGCCTTTTGACTTTGACATGAATAGTGCATAGTGCATTGCATAGTGTACCTGTCATGCACTAAAACTCCTGCATACATGCTTAAATCTTTTTATTTGATCAGTAATGTGAAGTGTGGATGCAGTCCAAAGAAAGCTGATTTGTGCTCCAATTCTGTTGATTTGAAAACTACTTTAATTATTTTTATCTTTCTCTGCTTTGACTTCTGTCTGTAGTTTGTGTAGACATACACAAACAAGAAAATATATACAGTATAGTGTATATACATTAAGAGGAAAGTTTGTGTACACTTTGAGGGGAAAAATTGTCTGTATTAAATTGAAGTCTGGATGGAATCATCAATTTGTCAACTGATAAAACAGAGACCAGAGATGAAAAGGGGTGGCTTCTGGTTTAGATGGAGCAGACAAATTGCTAAAATTTTGCAATTGATATAATCCCATTTTAATGTGGTTTTCTCATAATTCAGATTTTTGGAAACATTATTTCTGTAAAGATAATGTTTCCAAAGATCTGTATCCTGAATTAGTATTTAGACAATGAGGAAAAGCAATGAGGACATAACATGTCATACTCTGGCTCGATCAACTTGTTCTCTGTCCCAGAGAACTGCTGCAAAAAAGGGATTAAAGTCCAGTTTTTCAGTCAGCAATTTGAGATCACTTTCCTCCAAAATCTGGCATGCAGAATGTTTGAACTTTCAGATGTATCTGAACTACAGTGTGTATCTCCCGTTACCAATATCAGTGCTAGCTAAAGCTGATAGGAGTTGAAGTCCATAAACATTTGGAGCCTTGGGCATTTTCCATTTCTAGATGGTTGGGAAGAATTTGATGATTCTGGATTGTTCATTTTGCATTTAACCCTGAATTTAGTAAAATACTTCTTGGGACAAGCATTTCATTTGTCAAAACAGGCAATTATAACCTGAATCCAATAAAATAGCTTTATTTGTTAGATTTTATGCAAACCTTTAAACCAGGAGAAGCAATTTCAATGTCTGTTAATCTGTATTAATTATCAATTATTTTTATCTTTGTATTGATTCATTGTTATAGCTGTGCTCCTGGTTATTTTGGAAATCCACTGAAATATGGAGGATTTTGTCAGAAATGTAATTGCCTTGACAATGGTCAGCTAATGAACTGTGATCGCCTGACTGGAGGTATGTAAATTTATGTTAGATATTTCTTGATAGCATACTATATTTTACTGAACACACACACACACACAAAAGGAATCCATATCAGAAGGACACCTGTTTGAGTACAGGCTACTAGAAAGCTTCTGGTATTACTGAAAATAATGCTTCCCCTTGAGTAAGCAATAAGTAATAAAATTAACTAGCAATAGCAAGTACATTTCTATACCACTTATCAGTGAACTAGCTCTCCCTAAGTGGTTTGCATTGTGTAAACCAATTGCCCCCAACAAGCTGGGTACTCATTTTACAGACCTATGAAAGGATGGACAGCTGAGTGGATGCTGGAGCCCTTGTGGCTGTGAGTGGCTGCAGTACCAGCATTTAACCACTACACCACCAGGACTCCTGGTCAGTATAAATTAGGGCAGTATGTTCTGCAATGTTTGCAGTTGCTCCATAGTTATGTAGCTATAGGCAATATAAATTTCACATGTAGTTTCAAACAGACTCTGGCTGTACAGTAGTCTAACATTTAAACATGTTTAGGATTAGTCAAACAATAGCCTTACTTTTAATATGTTGTTTAAATCATGGCTTGCCCTTAAGCAAAGGGTGCTGTATTGTTTTAAGCTGTTTAAACAGCTGTTTTAATTTTGTTTTTAAACTGTTTTAATTGTTTTTGTCTTTTTAGTACATTTTATAATTTTAAAGTGTACCTTTATGTCATTTCAATATTTTGACTAGTTGAACTCCATTTTAATGTTCACTTTTTTCAGGTTTTTAGCTTTATTGATCTTTTTAAAATTGTAAGAAGCCTTGTGTCCCAGTTTCGGGAGAAAGACAGAATATAAATAAATGTAATATAATAACCAGACATGTCCTCACTCAGCTGTCCATCCTGAAACAGGAGCTGTTAAAAGGAACAGGAGAGAAACAAATTAAAAGTGTGAAGGCAACCCAGACTGTTTGGTCAGGTGCTGTTCATGGCTTAAGCAAAAAAATATGAATAATGCAAACCACAGCTTATTGTGATGTTGAATATACACATTATGGTGGTGTTTCCCCAAGACTTTTTGGCAGGACAGGTTTCTGTCGGATGCACAGTCAACTACAGCAGTCCAACTTTCTCTGTATTATGGAGCTTGTCCTCTACAAAGAAGTCACGTGTTGAGCACATACATATGAAGGGACAAACTTTCCATCCCCTATAATAAGGGAAACCTGGCAACTTTGTCAGGTGGATAGCTGTCACAGACTGAGCATTAGACAGATGTCAAAGATTAATCAAGAGTTTATACACGGAGTCAGAGCTGAGGGATGAGGCTAAGCCAAAACACTCCATAACCAAGAAGACTGTATAGCTCAGGGAAAGTTTGAACCAGCCATTAAATCCTTCCTGTACAGAGGAATACAATGGCCAGCCCAGAACCCAAGAACAGGTGCATATATTCCAACTTCTATTCCTTGCAGCTTTTGATGTATACCCAAAGAGAATCTGATTCATATGGATTCATCATGGTGCTTTCTTGCTCAAAAGTAATATTAATTTTTTTCTAGTTTCCATTATGCAATACCTCCTTTACCAGAATGGAAAACTTTAATTTTGGCGAGAAAGTAACATTTTAAAATACTTTCTTCAGAATATAGTCATCAATAAACTCCTGCTCTCCATTTGAAATTTGTCAGAACAAGTTATGTCTTGACTCAGAATTCACTGTAATTTACAAATTTAAAATGCTGTTTCCAGCCATTAATTTCTCCCTATCAGCTATGATTAGAAGTGCAGTTACTTTAGCAAACTATGATGTCACTGTGGTGTTCCACTAAAGCGTTGAAGCCTTTAATTGCATCATCTTATGGGCTATAGTGAAAATCATATTTAATTGGCACTCCTCTTGAATGTATCATTAAACATATCTAGGGGGTGTTGTATCTGTGAAGGTTAGTGGTTAAAAATATCTGATTACATATATCCTTAGCCAATCCCCCCCTTTCCCCTCCAGTTGGGGCTTTGTACTTGCTCTTCTTTTTTTTTTTTTTAAGCCTGAGTAGCTGATTTTGCTTCCCCCTCAGCAGCAGATAGAGAACTGATTTTCAGGACTTTAAAATTAGCACTCAGTAGATGCTCCATAAAGAGTCTTAAATTCCACATAGCTTAGGTTTATTGCATATAAAATAATCAGCTTACTTTGGTTGTAATACAGAATCAATTTGGTCAACCAAGGATATAAAGCAAGTCATGGAATACAAGACTGAGGCACATTTTGTGTTTGGTTTGAGTAGCTAAGTAGTCTCTGCAATCAACTGGACCAGTCTAAGCCTTCAGATGCAAGAACTCATATGTTCAGCCACAGCATGGGTCCTTCAGATACCAGCATCCCACTTTATGAAATTGTATTGATATGAAAGGAAAATGTGGCATACATTTTCATCCTCCTCCCAGTAATGTTTTCCAAAATCCTCCCAGTGAGCATTAACGATGAATATGGGAAGAAATCATTCTGCAGTGGTTCTGGACACTGCAAGAGATAATGTTGGAAGGTCATTCTGGAAGATGCCCTCTGTGTGAAGAAGATAACAACATCCTTCTCCATTGATCTAATATTTTAGTTCTCAGCTGTTTGTGTAGTCCACTGCTTTTCCGTACAGGTGTGGGATAAGTGTATAGAGCTTTCAAAATCAAATATTAATTATTAAATAGGAACCTAACTGTTCCATGTTCCATTATAGGAAAGGTTTGGTCTATTTTTTCCATTGCAGAATTTTCAGGACCTGTTTGCACTGTCATCACAGGATTATAAGCCTTACATTCAGTGATAACTGTCAGCTTATCTGCTTGATGAAGAACTAAATTACAGTTGAGCTTAGTTAAATGGCAGTTTGGGGGGCTTTTCACTTACCTCCCTGGGTAAGTGATTCTATGAATAATAGCAGGGCTATGGCTCCTTTAGAGTAGATCTTTAGAGAAGATTTCTGAAGGTTTCACTCAGGCTAGTGATCAAAATACAGAGTGTTTTTTCTTTGTGTCAGCAGGATTAGTTGACTAACAAGTACCAGTTTACAACAACCTTGAGAAAACCAATGGATAGTGTAAACATGCATCTGATGTAAAGCATTATTAATGTGAGGAGAGCCTGAGAGCCTATCTTTTAACATACCTAGAAATGTGTTAAGAGTTACTTTTGGTTTTCAGTAAGCGTAGAGGACATTGATTCCATCAAAATAGTCATTTTCCAATGACCTTTTAAGAATCTTGTACATGTGATCTGTATTCTATCATTTAATTCTTATCTGGCTCTTTTCTCCACCTCTGATTTCCAGAATGTATAAATCAAGAACCAAAAGACATAGATCCTCATGAAGACTGTGATTGTAAGTAATAATGCTTGACCAGTCTGAATGGTTGCTTTCAGAGTTCCATTTAAAAGTCCTAATTAGTTTGTTTATTTTTAATGGAAGATTAGAAAAGTCAACAATACTGTCATTCCTGATTTACTAGGACCATTGTTTGTGACTGATCATAGTAGGTGGGAACACAGTTGGCACTATCCTCCCCAGAGTCCGTGTTTCCTTTCCCTTTCCAGAAGCCTATGTGATTTTCATAGGCTCTGGTCAGGGGTGAGAAATTTAACAAGTTGCCTGTTGGCAGGTCAGCTAGTGGAAAGGTTCAGATGGCCGAATTTAGGCTTCTCTCCAGTCAACTTCCTTGGTATTTAAGCCAGCCTCTTCTGCTCCCTTTCTCAGTTTGCTTGGTAGCATTTTTCCAACCTATCCTCCCTTATCCCTGGTGTATTAAATATCTTTTTCATTAACTTGTAGTATTTGTCACAACTTTGTGTGGTTTTAGCATGGAGTCTTGATCTAGTGTGGTGGAGGCAGGGTCTACATGCCTGTCAGACCTGATGGGTGGGTCCCCTTAAGGGATAAGTAGGTAGGGTGGGTCATGTCCAGCTTGGGTCAAGTGACATCCCCCCTCCCATGTGGCATGGAAATCATACAGTAGTTTCCAGCCATGTTGATTCTTGCGTTCAGCCTCCACCACACTAGATCAAGACTCCATGCTAAAACCACACAAAGTTGTGACAAATACTACAAGTTAATGAAAAGGAGGATAGGTTGGAAAAAAGTCAGAACACTACATACATTGGGAGAAAGTCAGAACACTACATACATTGTTGTTTTTGCGTGCCTTCAAGTTCTTTCTGATTTATGACGACCCTAAAGCGAGCCCATAATGGGATTTTCTTGGCAGCCTTCTTCAGAGGGGATTCATCATTGCCCCTGAGGTTCAGAGAGTACGACTTAGCCAAGATCACCCAGTGGATTTCCATGGTTGAGCTGAGATTTAAACCCTGGTCCCCAGAGTCCTAGTCCATTGCTTAAACCACTACACTGCTCTGGTTCGTTCGTACACACACACTTAAATCTGGGCTGGGCTTTATGGTTTCCAACAGCTGGCAGGTAGATTGACCAGTGATGGATCTGGACCCATGCTCACACCAAGCCTCTTCACCTGTAGTCAATAAAGTTGTGACCACTCCATACCAACCATTTGGCCTGTGTGTTTTATGGTTTAAGTGGAGCTTTGTTTGCTGATAACTCCACAGTCATTTTTACAGTGAACCTGTTTGCAAACCAAATGTCTAAGCAATGGAATGAGAGCCTGGAAATAGAACAGGTACTCTCTTTTTTGTTTTGTTTTTTTTAAAAAAATTGGACATAAAAAAGCACACAAATAAAGAGTAAAAAGTTTCTTAGATGTAATTCTCCTGGCTTTGTTGTTCATTGTAATAGTAAATTATCATTTGTGGAAGGAGTTTCTTTTGGTGTCAGTCCTGTTGTTCTCAGGAAGTCTGTTCCAGGCACATCCTAAAAACTAACACTTTATTCTGTTTTGCCATATGTTCTTTCCCCCTTCAGCTTGTGATAGCTGTGTGATTACTCTGTTGAAGGATCTGAGTACAATGCAGGATGAACTCCATGTGATTAAGTTTCAGATGCAAAATGTCAACGCCAGCACCAACGCACTGGGGCAGATGAAGCATCTGGAAGACCGGGTCAGACAGCTAAAGGTAACTGGAAAAAATGAATATTTCCAAGAGGAGAAGGGAAGAGCATGAAGAAACCGAGGAACTATAGAATAAGTTGCTCTTTCAAATCAGATACTGTGATAGATATTTAATAATAATAATAATAATATGTTTTATTTGTATACCGCTTTTCCTATGATCATTATTAGGTGATTCCATGTGGCTGGGTGTGCCCAATTCACGTGATGGAGTCATGTGAATTGGGCAACCTGCATAGTTCTTTCCTATACCAATCCCAGAGGAAAGGCCCATGCTTGGAAAAATTCCCTTTTTGCACTGCAGATCCCAGTGTCCCCTGTCCAACATGGCCTATGACCATGCTGCAGTCCCCCAAAAGGAAAACATCCTGGTGACTTGTTCTCATTAAAATGCCGCAATACATTATTCTGGGAATATTTAGTTATTAAAAAATTAAGCTTATAGATTGCTGCTGGGGACTGGTTAAAAGGAATACAACTTGCCAGTCTTTAAAAAACAATGGTGGCTGTATCTGGGCCTGCATGAAATACAGTCACCCGTTTTAACGTCCTTCCCTCTCCAGTTTTGGAAGGAAAATATAAGAAGCTCCCTTATGAGAATTGGACATGCTTATGTTCTGATACTTCAGTTCAATCACGTCTGCATGTCATATTGCATTGCCCATTCTATCAAGGTGTGTGCTCCTCTTTAATTTACCCAATTTTACAAAAATTCCCAGGGCAAACAGCTGATTACTACTTGACATTACTGCTTGAGGATGTAGACTCACAAATAACTGAGAACATGGCTTGATTCTGTGCAGCTGTCATTAAGGACCAGAATTACTGTGAAAAGTTGGAAATTGGATGCTAGAAGATAGGTCCCTCCATCCTAGTGTGAGGTGCTACCTGTCTATATTCACATTTGTGTTTTAACTGATTTTATGTAGATGTACCGGTATATTTGTAAGTTTGCTTTTACTGGTTAATTTTAATATTTTTAGAGATATTTTGGTCAAAGACCATAAATAAAATTGATTGATTGATTGATTGACACTCACCTGGAGCAAGTTGATCTATGCTTTTCTTCTTTATAGCTTTTAGCAGTTTGTGTAGACAGCAGATACTCCTATCCCTGTTATTCAGAAGTGTGTCTCATTACTTCCAAATGTGTGTGAGAGATTGCTACATACATTGTTCAGTGGATTCTCCTCTCCCCTTGATATCTTAGATAAGAAATATTTTTGTAGAACTCCAAAATATATTTGTGTCCAAAGTTAGTCATATAGCCTCTTTTGTTTGGCCTTATTTTCAGATTTTATTGAACCGCTATCGTTCCATTATTACAACTCAAGACCCAAAAGTAGATGAACTGGAGACAGACTTCATTGACCTTAATCAAAATGTTAATGCTCTAAAAGAAAAGGTGAGTTATTTAAATTTTGTGTATGCCAATGCCCTTGTAAGAATTTTTAAGTGAATGCTGACATTTACTGGTCATTGTTGATATTTCACAGGAAAATCGCAAATACCAAGGGTGACTAAATGGCTTTGGTGTATTTTCAAATGCCACCCTAATGTCTGTCAGAAATAATTCTTACCATGGATGCCAGATTTTGATGACACTTGCATGTCACACTTCTGATATTTTACTTCTAGAGTTTTAATAATGAGCAGTAGGTGTCAAATTTATCAGGTTTCTGAAATCTGTCATAACACAACAGCAAATTATCATCTGCTATCAAGGACTAGTTGATGTAAGCAAATACTATTTCAAACAAATACTTATTAATTCTAACTCCTTTTTCAACATATCTTTCTTTTTCATAGGCTGAAAATAATTACAGGAAAGCAGAGACACTGTTCAATAATTTTAGTAAGACTAACCAAAGAGGAAAAGACTTGATTTCAAAAATACAAAGTATAGTCATCAATATTAATGGTAAGAATAACTTCTGTTCTTCTACATCTGGGAAGAAATTGTTTGGCCTGTGTTGTCTGTGATCTCATAGGCAGTCCTGTGCAAACCTTGATGCTCAGACCCTACAATTATTTGTGTCATTTAAATCAAAAAATTGATTGGAAAAACTCTGATAGGCACAGTTTTGGCCTTAAAAGCTGGGGTGGGCTATCCTGAAACAATGAAAAACAGTACATTCCTCCCTCCTCATTCACAGACTTGGAGTCCACAGTCTCACTCATTTGTGGATGGCAAGCAGTGAGGGACAAAAAGGCGTGTGTGCAGGGATACATGCCCATTTTAACTAATGAGCTTTGAATATTTGCGGTTTTTCTGATTCACAGGAGGTCCAGAATGGATCCTCCACGAATCAGAAAGGACGATTGTAGTTAAAAAAAAAAAACAGTTTGAAAGCAAGTGACTGTCAACAGGAGCGCTACTGTAGCCTGCAAACTTTTCAAGAGCTCACATTGGCCCCACATCCCACAGATCATGTTCACTCCATTGTACACCATTCTATTCAATCAAATCCTGTTCTGTAGAAACAATTCTACTTCATTCAGTAATAAATTAACTGTGGAAATATTTGGAAATGTTAATATTTAAGATAATTTCATAATTTTAATTCAGAAATTAATTCACAGCATCTTTGTGACCATGTTTCAGTTTCTGTAGATTGTAATGCTCAGTCATTCTATTTTATTTTATTTTTACAGGATTTTAATGTAGCCCATCAGCAAGGCATTTTTAAAAAGTTACAGATCAATAAAATACAAACATAAGTCTGAATAATGTCAGAATATAAATTGAAAACAATATCAATACATGAAATATAATATAGCATAAGATCAAAAATCCACAGAGTCAGTATAAAATCATTGTTAAAACCAGCAAAGGGGAAAGTAATTATTGCCAAATATATGAAATGCACAAAAACATAAAAGTTAAAAGACCCAGGGAATATTAATAGGTCTATACCCACAAGCGACACATTGTAGGTACCAGGTAAGTCTCTTTAGAAGTTACAGCAAAGTAGCATTTGACTGAACTTTAGAAGGAACTTCTTGACAGTAAGAGCAATTTGGCAATGGAACCAGTTACCTAGTGTTGTAATGGAGTATCCTTCTTTGGATGTCTTCAAAAAGAGGCTGGACAGCTGCTTGCTAGGGATGCTTTAGCTGGAGATCGTGCTTTGAGAAGGGGTTGGACTCAATAGCGCATGATGTCCTTTCCAAGTCTATTATGACTCCATGATGATCTGTAACTGTGACCCCCACTCTTGGGAACTGGAAGTCAGCACAGATAACAAAATACCTCTGTGAAGTGATCATAATCTACTAGACCACATTTATCATAACCAGCTGCCTAGTTTTAGATCAGTTAATCATGTGCCCTGTTAGTGTGAATGGTCGCAGCAGTTGCCAAAGATGTGGAGCAGAGATGGCTCTGAGAGAGATTTGTGCAGGAAGAGATTCAAAGCTACAATCCTATATAAATCTCATCAGTACAGGGCAGCCTACATTGCTCTCTTCCTACCCACTTTATCTTCACATCCACCCTGTAAAGTAAGTCAAGCTGAGAGAGTGTCTGGCTCAAAGTCATCTGGTGAGTTCATTGACACAGAGAGGAATGGGTTTCCTAAATCACAGTCTAACTACTGCAACATATAACATGTGTAGAATTGCACTGTATATTTGACAGCTCAAGTCAAAAACTCACCATAGGAATATTGTACTGGTGGTAGTAGTTACTTGACCAGCAGAGCCTATACTCCAACTATCAGTTCTTAATAATTGGGATAGACTCTGAATGTTAGTTTCAAAAATTCCAAACAGAGTAAAGCCAAGATTCCATCAGGATTTCCTTGTGGCTTATTGGTACATTGTTAAATTCTGACCGATTGACTGACTGACTAATAAATTCATGCTGGAAGGCAAATGGGTCCACACGGTTTTGAAACATGTCTTTAAAAGTGCCTTGCTCCTTTGAAAATTGTTGTTGTTTTTTCCCCCTTCCTATCATAGTTCTCTTGAACCAGATACCTGGTACTTCTGGACAAGGAACTTTGCCTTCAGGAGATGTTGCCAAAAGGCTGGCTGAAGCTCAGGAAATGATGAACGAGATGAGAGCCCGTAATTTTGACCAACAACTAAGAAATGCTGAAAAAGAGAATGGAAAAGCCCAGAATTGTAAGAACTAAAACATGTGCACAGATGCTGGGCTAGAAATGTCTCTGTGTAGATTTTCTAGGATGGGAAGGAATTGTTGGTCCCTTTGAAGATTCTCTGAGGAGTTGTAAACAATCTGGAACTGGAACCGAAAATGTTGGTAATGGAATAGTGTTCAGAAAGGAGTGCAGTGCACTCAGATAACATATCAAGTATTCATACCTGAAAGGAGTTCAGTCTTCGTCAGCCTGACATTCTCTGGATGTGTTGACCTATGAATCCCATCATCTCCAGTCAGTATGGCCAGGATGGAGAGAATGGTGGGATGGGAAATACAGGTGTGAATAACAGAAATACACATAGTAGTATAGGGAAAACCCAAGACATGTGTTCTCAGGCTCAATGGGCCAGAGAGATACTAACAAAATCCTCTAGACAGATATGATAGATGTGATAGAAATTGCTTATGACAGTTCTGCTGTTTTAATTATCCTTTGCTGACAGGTAAATTCACAGGCATATAACAAATAATGAATAGTACAATGTAATATTTGTCAGAGTTTCTGTTTGCTGGCTGGGCTTTACCAGTTCTACTTTTCCTTTGACCCAAACTTGGGTGAGACTGTAAAACTACTAATTAGCATATCATTGCCTATAAACAACTATTTGTTTATATATCTTATATTAGATGTGCACCTTGATTCTAAAATAACCTTTTTAACAAAGGAGACTTGTCTTGGGAGCAGAACTAGCCTACAGATATTAATGCAGCTGTATATTCTGCCTTAGACCTCAACCAGTTTTTAAAAAGTTGCAGTTTCAGTAATCCAAAAATAGCGTAAAGGTCAAAAATAGATTTTTTGTAATCTATCAACTGGTATATAAAGTTTGGTAATCTAAAAATTCAGAGTCTATTTATTTATTAAAAAGGCATACAGAATTAGGTATAGTAAAGCAGGCAATTCACAAAATGGACATATAATGTCTTATGCTTGTTCAGCTACAAATGATCTATTCAATCTGAATTAATTCACTGATGAAAAATTGATCTAGAATGGGTCTGTTGACAAGATGGGGTTTAATCTCCTCAGCTGTCTGGATGCTTATACTTAAGGAAGGTCAGCTTTCTTTTTATCTTACTTTCTCCATTATAATTCTATAGTGCTAGAACGTGTAAGGAATGAACTACAGAAGCACCAAGCAGAAAACCAGGGAGTCATTAAAATTGTAAGAGATTCGTTAAATGAGTATGAATTGAAACTGAATGATCTTCGTGAATCTTTGAGAGAAGCAAAAGAACAAACCAAGCTGGCTGAAAGTTTAAATGTAGACAATAAAGTGCTCTTTGAAGATATTAAGGTAATACTGCATTTAAAATATCCTACCCTGCACTTAATAGATTAATAGATGATATCCTCCTGGCTTCTGAAAGCAGCTAGAGGGGGACTGGCTGAGTGGGTAAGAAAAGTGGTGTATGCCTCACTGCAGCAAGGGAAATTTCCATCCTGCCTAAAAGAGACTATGGTGAGGCTGTACTGGGGAAAAAAGGCCTCCTTTTATCCCACCATTCTGGATAATTATCAGCCAGTCTCTAACTTTCTGTGGTGGGACAGATTATCTAGATCCATTTCTGTCTGGCTTCAGGGTGGTTATGGAACAGAGACAGCTTTGGTTGCTTTGGTGGCAACCATTGGTCATCCATCCATTGGTGGATGGTTTATGTAGGGAATTTTACAGGTGGAGTGCATCCTTGTTGGTTCTACTGGACATTTCTGTGGCTTTCCATGCCATTGAACTGGGGGGCAATGCTATACAGTGGTTCTAGTCCTTCTTAGAGGGGTGAACTCATAAGGTGGTCTTGGAGGATTCCTAGCCATTGGCCTGTCAGGTCCATCAGGGTTCTGTTTTATCCTCTATGCTAACATCTACGTGAAACTGTTCAGAAAGGTCATCCAGTTTTGGGGTTTGATATCACCTATATCCTGATGACACCCAACTCTGTCTTCCCTTTCCATCTGATTCCAAGGAAACTGATTCTCTGCTAACCAGTGTTTGCTGTCAGTAATGGACTGGATGAGCATGGACAAATTGAAACTTAATCCAGACATGACTGAGGTGTTCCTGGTCAGTCAAAAGTCAGATCAGGGAATAGGGACTCTGCCTATACTAGATGGGGTTACTCTTCCCCTGAAATTTCATGCTCACAGCCTGGGTGCTTTCCTGAACTCAGCTCTGAGCCTGGTGCCCAGCTTTCAGGAGTGACTAGAGTGCATTTGCACAACTGAAATTAGTGTGCCAATTGTGTCTGTTCCTTGAGACATCAGATTGGGCTGTGATGACACTTGTCTTGATTACATCTCATTTGGACTACTGTAATGTATTCTGCATGGGATTGCCTTTGGAAACGGTTTGGAAACCCCAGCAGGTCATAATGGTGATCTTGCTAAAACAAATTCATTGGCTACTGGTTCATTTCTGGGTACAATTAAAGTGATGGGCATGGTTAGGAGCCCTGGTGGTGCAGTGGTTAACTTCTGGCACTACAGCCTCTCACAGTTACAAGGTTGTGAGTTTGATCTTGCAGGGCTCCAGGATTGACTCAGCCTGGCATCCTTCCGAGGTTGCTAAAATGAATACCCAATTAGCTTACACATTGTAAACCGCTTAGGGAGTGCTTAAGTGCACTGATAAGCAGTATAGAAATGTACTTGCTATTGCTGTTGCTATGACCTATAAAGCCCTTTATGGCTTGGGTCCAGA
Source organism: Sceloporus undulatus (assembly GCF_019175285.1). Classification (NCBI taxonomy): domain Eukaryota; kingdom Metazoa; phylum Chordata; class Lepidosauria; order Squamata; family Phrynosomatidae; genus Sceloporus; species Sceloporus undulatus. The sequence continues at coordinate 2,586,164 of NW_024802939.1, read as the reverse complement.
CTGAAACACTGTTATCTCCCCATACAAATCTGCAAGAAGTCTAAGATCTTCAGGGGAAGGCTTTCTCTTGGTCCTGCCACCATCACAGGCTGGTGAGGACACAAGAGAGAGCCTTTTCAGTGGCTGTTCTCACCGTCTGGGATTCTCTTCTGGGGAAGGCTAGGGAAGGCTAGGGTGATCTCCTCCCTGCTTTCCTTTCCCAGACAGGTAATGTCCTTGTTTAAGCAGGCTTTTAATTGGGATGTGTGTGTGTTTGTGTAGGTAGGTAGATAGATAGATAGATAGATAGATAGATAGATAGATAGATAGATAGATAGATA
>NW_024802939.1:2582388-2585834 GCF_019175285.1 Sceloporus undulatus | reverse complement strand
ACTTTTGTATGACTTTTACATGATTTGATGTGGTGATTTTTAATTATTTTGCATTTTTATTGTTCAGTTTTTAATTGATTTTCTTTGGGAGCCACCTTGGGTCTCACTCTGGGAGAAAGACAGCATAGAAATTATAATTAAAATGAAGTAAATAAATGTTAGTTATGGCTCTACCAGCCTTCCATTTCTATTTTGTGATCTGTGTGTGTGTGTGTGTGTGTATGTATGTATGTGCGCGCATGTGTGTGTTCATGTATAATCAGTAAACCCTTCATTTCTGTGTCAGAAACGGACTGAGGAGATGTCTAAACAACAGAATGACATCTTGGATCTTCTAAATTCTGCTGAAGCTTCATTGTCTCGAGCAAATAGTGCATTTGCATTGCTGCAGAGGAGTAAAGAGGTACAGTACTGAAGAAGTAATGCTTTCATTCTGTGAGGGGAGGGAAGGAACTATCATTATAATGAAAATAAAATTCACTGTGAATAATGACTTGATTTTGTAGTAACAGCTGCTCACAAAAGATGTGAAATGAAAAACATGTTTTTCTTCTCTAATCTTCTATACTTCTGTGCTATGCTCAAAAGCACCCAGACATCACGATTTTTATGAAAAGCTAAAGCGCACAAAAGATAGCATATAATTTATTTATTTACCACTGTTTTATAATACGTTTGGGTCACATCAAGCAAAATAGTATTTCTCTTCAAATTCCAGGAATATGAAACTTTAGCTGCCCAGTTGGATGGAGCAAGGAAAGATCTTAGTGAAAAACTGAAGAACCAGTCTTTATCTGCTAGCAAGGAACCTTTAGTAGTGAGAGCAGAGGAGCACGCCATCTTTTTACAAGACTTAGCAAAAAAATTGGATGAGTATGTTTACTTTTTCTGTAGATTAATAATTTAAGAATATGTTTCACTCTTTGTCCCCTGAGTTAAATGTAAAATGCAAAACAAAGGCAGCTTATCCTTTGTAAGAGAGCCTTTGTAAGAAGGTGGATAAGATTCCCATACTGCAGCCTTCCCTTACCCATCAGCCTCCAAATGAGGTTGATTCAAACCCCCATAATACCCAGATACCCAGTTCACCAGCCGTGGTGGGAGTTGCATTCCAACATGTTTGAAAAGCACCAGATTGGAAGAAAGTTGCTATATTGGATCATCTTCTCAATCTTGATGTCTCTCTACATGCTCACACAGGCATGCAAACAAGCAGGCTGCTGTTGTCACCTGACATATTAGGACTAGAGTTGAGAAGCAATGAGTAACACAGTTACCTGTAATTAATTGAGTAGCAGTGTTGCATTTGTTACATGGAATGATATTACATTTCAAAAGTAATGGAACAATTAAGAGCCATGGTACTAGCAATAGCAATAGCAAGTACATTTCTATACCGCTTATCAGTGCACTTAAGCACTCCCTAAGCGGTTTACAAAGTGTAAGCTAATTGTTCCCAACAATCTGGGTACTTATTTTAGCGATCTTGGAGGAATGCAAGCCTGAGTCAAGCTTGAGCCCTTTTGCTTGTATTGAACTCGCAACTTTATGGTTTGTGAGTGAGTGGCTGCAGTACAAGCATTTAACCACTGTGCCACCAGGGTTCTCTGGTACTCTACTGACATGTTAAGGAATGGTATCTAATCACTATTTAAAAAGCCTTTAAAGTGCATTTTGAAGGCATTTTCACATTTTTGAGGTTTTATGCCATTCTCTTATCGATATGCTGTTTTCTTTCAAAGGAAAGTAATGAAAGGTAATAAAAAAGGAAAAAGCGGTGCAAGTAATGTAATAAATTACTTTTTCAATATTGTGGCATGTAAAGGCAACAGATTACGTATTGCTTTTAAAAAGTAACCAGCTATGCTGTGGTTGGGACAAATGCCACTGCAACTAACCCACCTCAAAATTATTCAGAGGTATAGAAGTGCAGAGGGTGACAGATACAGCCACTGTCATCTTCATTTCCCCTGAATCCTCACTGTAGAAATTGCAATAGGGGTCACAAATATGGCAGCAGCTGTAGCTGCTTTTACTGTCATGTTTCCTGAGGGCTGCAGTCTGCCTTATATCTCTTTTGTCACTGATTCCATGTTCAGTTGTGTATTCTCTACTTTCTGTAGATGGAATCCATGAAACTGATTATTGTTTGGCTTTGATTGGATTGGCTACTTTGATCCAGTAGAGCATAAGGAGTAAAAACATGAATTCTTAGTCTATGGGAAGCATGGTGGAAGGGTGTCCACACCATTGAACCATACGAGTTACATTAGATTTAATGGTAGTTTATAACCAGAAGTCAAGATCATAGCTAAAAATGTTTTCACTATACACTGTGGATTACTTAATTCTCTACTCTGTCTTTCCCCCCATAGGATAAAAAAAAATGTCAGCAGTGATGAGCTGGTGTCCTGTGCTGTGGAAGCTGCAACTGCTTATGAGAACATTATTAATGCCATCAAAGCAGCAGAGGCAGCAGCCAACAGAGCAGCCGATGCTGCTGATTCAGCTGTATCAGTAAGAACATTTCAAAGTCATAAAATCATAGAATCATAGAGTTGGAAGAGACCACAAGGACCTTCCAGTCCAACCACCTGCTATGTAGGAACTCTCATAATTGTCCCTTTGTTTCTTAGCCATTAGATTTTTTGGTGCTGAGGTTGAGTTAGGACAGGGAGAAGGTTCTAAGGTCTGGCCTCAGAGGGATTGCCTGTTAGAGTAAGGGCATTGTGGAGATCGCAGGGGACCTCTTATCCCACTCTTCTAGCAGCCATCGCTCTTTTCCGCCTGCCGTAGCAACTGGGGCAGTGGCGTGGTGATGAATGTTTAAATGCAGTCATACCTCATGGCAACTCCCATAGCAATGCCTCCACAGATTCAGGTCACACTGTTCATTGTATGTGTGAGAGAAAGACTGGTGCCTCATAGTCTGAATGGTAGTGGAGCATCTTCCTCATTTGGTCCATAGCCTAATCCTTACCAATTTTTTAGGATCAGGTGACAATCACTGAATGATGAACTGGCAAAAGGCACTAAGTTAGTATGATTAGTATGTTGACTATGAGTAGAGAGAGGCCTAAAATTGTGTGAAAAAAAGCAAGGGAGATAAGGCATGTCCCCAAACAACAATAAGAAGTTCCCCTTACTGCATATTTAATTCTCATGGGTACTAAGAGGCAAAAGCAAGGAAAGCTGAACAAATATAAATGGTCACATCTTTATTGGACACAGCTATGGTGCTGCACAGGGCATGGCTCCAACTCATCTCTCAGTCTTCCTTCAGGCTGATGCCCAGCTAAACCCAGCCTACCCAGGAGATTGGTAATTTTAATAGCTTGATCTGGGGTGAACAGAATGAAGATGTGAGTCTTCTGGTAGATCACTGGATGCTTTACGATGATGATGATGATGATGATGATGATGATGATGATGATGATGATGATGAT